>NC_090651.1:263006305-263306305 GCF_040937935.1 Hyperolius riggenbachi | reverse complement strand
ATGTAGCCAGATGACTGCTCCCCCCTTTGCCTCCAATATAGGTAGCCAGGCGACTCCCTTAATCCCTCCTTTTTTCCACCCCCCACCTTTCAGTATTGGTAGCCAGCTCGTCTTTACACCACAGCAGCCATCATTGTCACTCATTTCTCTTCCGTCTCCAATGCCGCCCAAGTCCATAGCCGCCGGCCACAATGCAAATGTGCACAGAGAGCAAGGTGGAAGCTGCACAGGTGGCTAGCAGCAGAGTACTGTAGTCAGGCGCTCGCCTGATCTACCTGCATTGTAGCATTTGCATGCTTGCAAATGCTGCACCAGTTTAGCCTGCTGCTTTATTGCCCTTCCTCCTGTGGTGCCCTAGGCCATGGCCTGGGAGGCCTTGGCCTAAATCCGGCCCTGATTGATGATATTCTGACTGGGTCAGCAAAATGGCTGGTTACTTTAAGTCTGCTTTACTAAATGACTGGACAGCAGTAGAGAAACATGAAGACCTGCTATTAGGCAGCAGAAATTTGGAATGCTTGACCTGGACCATGTTGATGACAAGTATTGCTAACAGGTTCACTAAATACGGCGTCACACCACAGTAGTCATTTTCTCATATTTAAAGTGGCCTGAAACTCTGACATAACATTCAATAAAAATGTGTTTTTCTACTTTTTATTAACTATAAAGTTACCATATTTGTTTTTGTGCACAAGTGATATTGTCTGTTTACAAATTACAAGTTCCCAAAGTGCAGTTTATGTGTTCTGAAAGCTGCCATTGCATTTACTTCAAACTGCTTTTTATTATATATTAAAATCTTTTATTGAGCTTTTCTGAGTGGTGTGCATGCCAAAAGCACAGAGAGCTCCTTTTGGAAGCAGCTAATAATGTAACAGAAGAATGCAAACAAAAGATAATGTTATCTCTTGGATGTGGATCTATAGCTGAAGGAGCTTTCCATTGCGGGACAAAGTGCTGTGTTTAACTGTGTGAATGATGTTCTGCTTAAAAAATGTTTTTGCTACTAGTTTTAAAGCTATAAAGAATCTTTTAGAGCAAAGAAGACATGCTGAGTTTCAGACCACTTTAAAATAAGAAGTTTTTAGAATAAATCAAGGTTCTCCATGGCTCTTATATTGCATGTGTGAGCAGGCTTGTGTTTGGCCATACGAAGCCCAAATGTGATGCTTAGGTGGTGCTGGGCTTGATGGCAGCATACTATCAACAAGGAAGACACATTACCTACTTCCCTCTACTGTGAGCCGTTGTCCTCCTGGACAGTCCCTGCCAAAGGAGCAAGTCATTATTCCCAAATCCATGCATCTCTCTGCTGACCTCTCTGTTGAAGGAATGTAAAACTGCACTTGCTATGTGTGAGTCACTGCTGCACCTTACAGATGAATGTTGCTGCTGTTTTTTGTATGTGTTGGACACAGTTGCACTTGTTATTAGAGATGGCCCGAACTGTTCGCCGGCGAACTGTATTCTGCAAACTTCCGCTGTTCGCATTTGCGGCAAACAGCAAACTTTTGGCGTGTTCGACCCACCCCCTATACATCATTATTGAGCTAAATTTTTACCCCTTACCTCACAGTCAGCAGACACATGGTAGTTAATCAGCTAGAACCCCCTTCTGGACCCCCACCCCCCTATTATAAAGCAGTTGCAGTGGCCATATTGGATTTATTCTCTGGCTGCAGTGATAGTGAGAGCAGGGTCAGGCTTGCTGCAGATAGGTAGGGAAAGCATTAGCTAAGCCTGTGTTTTTGTTCCTCACTGAGTATTTGCTGAAAGCACCCCAAATAACCCTTTTGAGGGCTAGTACATTGGCCTTCTGTATTTTTTTTTTGTGTGTGTGACACTCCACAGTCCACGGACACCCATAACTGTGCACACTACTGCTATTTGTTGCCACATTAAGTTGCAGGCACAGAGTACCACTTTGGTGCATTATTCTTCACTGTATTCTTATAGTACTATTGCATTTCTGTGTGTGTGACACTCCACAGCCCACTGACACCCAGAGCAGTAAACACTACTTCTATTGTGGACACATTAAGTTGCAGGCATAGAGTACCACTCCAGTGCATTATTTGTAGGAATGTAATGTGATTTCTGCCCTTTAGCGATTAAAACACGACTGTGTCAACTCTGTAATTTTTGGTGGGATTTTTGGCATAGATCCCCCTCTGGCATGCCACAGTCCAGGTGTTAGACCCCTTGAAACAACTTTTACATCACTTTTGTGGCCAGAAATAGTCTTTGTAGGTTTTAAAATTTGCCTGCCCATTGAAGTCTATGGCGGTTCGCCAGATTTGCCTGTTCGCGAACATTTGCGGACGTTCGTGTGCACGAACCCAAAATTTGATGTTTGTGACATCTCTACTCATTATAAGGAGAGCATGGCTGCACTTGCTGCACCTGTTATGGGGGAAATCGCTACACAAATTATAGTGGGATTATTTAAGCCGCTCTATCAATATTGGTTTTATTTTATGGAAACGTCTCCTGTCATTCCTTCCTCTCCTAACATAAAATCGAGGACCTCCACTCACCATTAGACCAACTTTGTTTTAAACTTATGTGGTCTTTTAGGGAACATATGACCCCTCTCCCTTGTAGTACTTTGCAAGATGGGCTGAATTCTGCCTCTTATGAGGCCAACCTTGTCCCAAAGGCATTAAGGCAATTTTCCCCTTCCATAGGAATATAAGAGAGCTTTAAGTTTCCATGTTTCCCCCTTCCCCATGACAATCCTCACTTTTGTATCCTTCAGTGCTGCACTACCTGCCCCTGGCACTCCATATTAGGGCACATCCCTCCCTCATAGGACTAAATGGGATGGTCACTGTGGGATTTTTGCAACTAAGTTATTATTGTTGTGAGTGTGTGTTAAAGTGGAACCTAAACTCTTGCACAGGACAGAAGGAAAACATAGAGAAACGCACCATGTATGCATTTAGAGGGTTTAGCCTGTCTAATTCCCTCTTATATGTGACTATTCACATGTTGTAATTTGATCTCTGCCCTTGTCAGCTGACTGCCCCAGCAGATAAGATAATTCAGAACCACAGGATGTTAACAATATGTCTGCTTCCATGAAAGCAGGAAGTAGAAATGCTGGAGATCTATTTTAGGATTTGTATCAGCTGTAACAAAGAAATGTTTTCCTTTAAAGGTTATTATGCTGGGGGCGTGTCTTCCGGGTCCCAAGATGGCCGCATAACTTTAGAGCTCCGTGCACCCACCTCATCCACCTCATCCAAAGCAACTCCACCACTATGCCAGCAGCGTCCACCGGTGATCTCGACCCAGAGATAGAGCCCATGGATCTAGAGGCATCCAAAAAAAGAAGAAGAAGACTTCCCCGCCTGCAGAAAATTACGGATTTCTTCCCTGGCCACCAGCCGCGGCCTCCTAAAGATGGCGGCGCTATGTCAGCGCAGGGATCTTCCGACATCAGCGCTCAGGAAGCCACCTCTGCCCTCCTCACAGCCGCTGCCCACAACAATGACCGGGATTCCACAGAAGAGGATTCACCCTCAGACTCGGGATCTCCTTCCCTCAGAAGCTCTGTAAAGTCTGAAAACCACAGACTCTAATCAGGTAGGAGAGAGCCGCTCACAGAGTCCCATGCAGCACAGCATTCAGAGCCCTGCGCAGCTTAGCGCTTAGAGCCCTCCACAGCCTAGTGACACTTGCTTTAATGAAAATGTCCCTGCCACAGATCAGCATGCATCACAGCAATATATGAGAGGTGATGCTTTCTTTAAAAAAACACACTGCTGGCTGAATTCCACTCTGTTACTAACTCCCTGCAAGTATCCATCAGCAATTTGGGGGACAGGATTTTTAATACAGAAAATAAAGTAGCAGATATCATCACCCAGCACAACATGATGATAGACTCAATAGAACACAATTCTGATGAAGTGGACTGGGTTAAGCACAAGATGGCAGATATAGAAGACCGCAGCCGCAGAACTAATCTTAAATTCAGAGGGGTATCTGAATCTGTGCAGCAAGGATCTCTAAAACAATATGTGACAGACATGTTGAAAGCTGTTTTACCCCATCTTTCACCAATCGAGCTGTCTATAGAAAGAATTCATAGACTGCCTAAACCACCTCACCTGCCTGATAATATACCTAAAGATGTCATAGCCAATTTCCAATTCTTCCACACTAAGGAAGAACTGCTTCTCTATGTCAAACAAAAAGGATCGCTGCCTGACCCTTACAACAACATTAAATTGTTTGCAGACCTCTCTCAAGCCACTCTGCAGATCCGCAAATCATTAATGCGGATTACGAAAGCTTTGAGAGACGGCAGTATACCCTACAAGGTGGGCTTCCCCACGAAGCTTATCATCCATAACTTGGGGAAGACTCACATAATCACCACACCTACAGAAGGCATACAACTTCTGAAATCTTGGGAATGCTGTAGATGTGATATACTTGGACTTTGCAAAGGCCTTCGAAACTGTTCCCCACAGAAGTCTGGTGCAAAAGTTGAGGATGCAAGGACTGGGGAAGAGTTTGTGTGCATGGATAGGGAACTGGCTAATGGACAGAAAACAAAGAGTTGTGGTCAATGGATCGTACTCAAAATGGGAGACTGTTAGCAGTGGGGTCCCACAGGGGTCTGTACTGGGTCCAGTGCTCTTTAATTTATTTATTAATGACCTAGTAGATGCAGTAGTGAGCAATGTTGCTATTTTTGCAGATGATACAAAATTGTGCAGAATCATCAACACTCAGGAAGATAGTGTCATATTGCAACAGGATCTGGATAGGATGGCTATATGGGCACATACATGGCAGATGAAATTCAATGTTGACAAATGTAAAGTCATGCATTTTGGTCATACCAATGGTCTAGCACCATACAAAATAAATGGGATACAGTTGGGGACATCAAACTTGGAGAAGAACTTAGGAGTACTCATTGACAACAAGTTAAATAATCGTACTCAATGCCAAGCTGCTGCAGCTAAAGCTAACAAAATTTTGGGATGCATTAAAAGGGAAATAAAAAATCGAGATGCTAGCATAATATTGACCATGTTTAACTCTCTAGTAAGACCACATCTGGAATATGGAATTCAGTTCTGGGCACCACATTACAAAAAAGATATTGCAGTTTTAGAGCAGGTGCAGAGACGAGCAGCAAAATTGATACGTGGGATGGAAGGTCTCGCTTACCAAGAAAGGTTAGATAAACTGGGTTTATTTAGTCTAGAGAAAAGACGCCTTAGAGGAGATCTAATCAACATGTATAAATACATCAGAGGGCAATATAATAGCTTGACGGATGTGCTTTTTGTCCCTAGGCCTTATCAAAGGACTAGAGGACATGATCTGCGCATGGAGGAAAAACGTTTTAGCCATTTATTTAGGAAAGGGTTCTTTACAGTAAGAGTGATTAAGATGTGGAATGCATTGCCACAGGAAGTCGTTATGGCAAACTCTATACCTGCATTTAAAGGGGGCTTAGATGCTTTCCTTGCGTTGAAAGACATCCATGGCTACAATTACTAGGTTATGCCTAATGATGTTGATCCAGGGATTTTATCTGATTGCCATCTGGAGTCGGGAAGGAATTTTTCCCTTTTGGGGCTAATTGGATCATGCCTTGTAAGAGTTTTTTCACCTTCCTCTGGATCAACAGGGATATGTGAGGGAGCAGGCTGGAGTTGTACTTTGTACTGGTTGAACTCGATGGACGTATGTCTTTTTTCAACCAAAATAACTATGTAACTATGTAACTTCAACCGTCGTTTAAACCTCCATTCCCAACCAACCGACCACAATCTTCTAAGATAGTCCATGACTGGCGACAACGTACCAACAAATGAGGTGACCGCACCTATCTCCGCCTGTGTCTTTTTTTTTTTTTTGTTCTACTTGTTTTAGACATCCCTACTTGCCCATGGGCCCCATGGATGTACTGTGTCTCATATCCATGTTCAATTTCAGTTCTGTTCTTCTTCATATTATACACGTACTTCATCAAAGCGACGCCTGCTCTTTTCACCCCAACCTACTTAACAACAACCAATCCAGTGTGCACGACTGCCATCACTCAAACCTACTAAATACAGATGTCACTTAAATTCATGTCTATAAATGCCCAAGGGCTTAACATCCCATACAAACGTCATGCACTTTGGAGGGAGGTGCTGAAGGAGAAAACTGATGTTCTGTTTATTCAAGAGACCCACTTCTGCGAAGGAAGAGCTCCACTTTGCCACCACAACTCATACCTAACCCAAATTATTAGCAACTACTCCAAGAAGCAGAGGGGAGTCCTTATTGCTTTTCATTCATTCCTAGCAGTATCTATCACGGATACAATTATAGACAAGCAAGGACGCTATATTATTCTGGTTTGCAACATCAATAACAAAACATTTACCCTAGTCAACCTCTACGCCCCCAACAAACACCAAAAACCTTTTCTCAAATCTCTTCTAGTGAAAATGCATCTAATCAAGCAAGGAGCCCTCATTATAGGAGGAGACTTCAATGCTTATCCCTCACAGTTTATGGACTCTACCTATAAAAACATTAAAAAAGCTAGCATCTTGCAACCCCTTCTCTTTGAAGAAGACTTACACGATCCTTGGAGATCACTGCATGGTGATGAGAAACACTTTACTTTTTTTTCTAATGTACACCGTTCTTTCTCCAGGATTGACTATTTTCTTACTGATTGTCATACACGCCAAACCATCACTAAAGCTACCATCGGTGTTATATGTTGGTCAGATCATGCTCCCTTATTCCTCCATGTCCTATCTAATTCTCCACCCCAAGATAGACCATTATGGAAATTAAATATTTCTCTACTGACCTCTTTTACATATCTAGGTCAAATTACAGATGCTTTAAGAGAATATTTTGCATTTAACGAGCGAGATGGGACTGAAGATGGAATGGCTACCATCTGGTCAGCCCACAAGGCAGTAATGAGAGGGTTATTCATTAAACTAGGTTCGATTAAAAAAACAAACAAAGAGAAGCTAAATTTAATAACCTTATAGAGAAAATAAGAACCACAGAGATGCTACATAAAAAACAAATTTCTTCACCTCATCTTAAAAATGACATTTTCTCCCTACGCCAAGAGCTGAGAACTCACCTAAGTACGAACTATGAACAGTATCTAAAACGTCTTAAATTAACCTATTACTCCCAAAGTAATAAGGCAAGAAAATTACTAGCGAGAATGCTTAAACACAGACAAGCCAAACAAACAATTGAAAAATGAAAGCACCCACATACTAAAGCTAGCCTCTCAAACCCAAAAGATATCGCAGAAGCTTTCAGCTCCTACTATAGCTCTTTATATAACTTAAAAGACGACCCCCTAACAACCTGACCAACTAGCGCCCTCATCAGCCAATTTTTAATTCAAATTAATCTCCCTAAAATCTCAGAAAAAAAATCTTCTTTTTTAAATGAACTCCTAAAATTAGAAGAAATCATTTCTGCGATCAATCAATCTAAAAACAACAAATCACCTGGCCCCGACGACTTCACATGCGAATATTATAAAACCTTCTGCCATACTTTGGCTCCAAGATTAGTAACTCTTTTCAACCAATTTATGATCTTAGGAACTATGCCTGCCGAATACACCAAAGCTGTGATCTCAGTTATACCAAAACCGGGTAAAGTCCCAACCAGCCCTTCCAGCTATCGCCCATCTCGCTCCTAAATAATGATATTAAACTATACGCTAAAGTGCTAGCCAACCATCTTATGCTTATCCTACCATCTCTGATCTACCCAGAACAAGTCCGATTTGTTAGGGGTAGGCAAGCGCCTGATTGCACCAGAAGAATGCTAAATATCTTAAAATATGCAGAAGACAGCCGAGGGCCTTCTCTCTTCCTTTTCCTGGATGCAGAGAAGGCCTTCGACAGAGTTCACTGGGGTTTTATGAAGGCTACTCTGACCGGATTTGGGATAAACGATGCATTCCTAAATGCTATTATGGCACTTTATTCTTCTCCCTCAGCCATTGTCAATGTAACTGGGTTCTACTCAAAACAGTTTTCCATAACTAATGGTACCCGTCAAGGCTGCCCTCTATCCCCACTAGTCTTTGTATTAATTATTGAAACCCTAGCAGAGTTTATTAAATCCAACCCCTTAATTGAAGGCATAACCATAAATAATCTACAACAAAAAATTGGATTGATGACATCCTCATCACCCTTTCCAACCCCATTGAATCATTTTCCCAGGCTTGGTTAGCTCTCCAAGAATACTTAACAGTCTCTTACTATAAGCTTAATGAGTCAAAATCTCTTCCTTTAGGAATACATATTGACAAAAAAACAAAAATTACATAACTAGCCATTTTCCCTTCCAGTGGGCCTCCAAATCAACAACATACCTAGGTATCCAAATCCCATCTAAAACCTCAGACATATACTCATCTAATTATATTCCACTTATCAGTCAGACCAAAGAGGATCTAAAAAAAATTGCTAAATGTGAACTACCTTGGCTTGGGAAAATCTCAGCTTTCAAAATGCAAATACTTCCAAAAATTCTCTACATTTTTAGAATGGTCATCATTCCACTCCCTAAAACATTTTTCAGGGAAATACAGAAAGCTATTGCCGCATTTATATGGAATCACAAGAGACACAGAATTTCCTACAACACCATGACCACGCCTAGACACTTAGCAGGCATTGGTCTCCCATGTCTCCACACCTATTACCTGGCCTCCATCATCGATATTTCTAGAGCTTGGTGGATGCTTCCGCATGACAAACTATGGCTTACACTAGAAACTAATATTCTAGGTCTAGATACAAAAAATATTATAAACCAAATCATGCTAAATATTCCCACTTCTCATACTGATTACCCTGCGATCCAAGCCACGATACAAGCCTGGACACACTTTATACGCAATATCAAAGCTGAACCCCCAGTTACTCTATTTATTCCACTCAGTGTATTACAATCTATCATCCCAGATTTAAAACTAGAAAAATGACACTCAGCAGGGCTCACACAACTTAACAACCTTTTTTCTCAACGAAGACTAATCTCCTTTCAAACATTCACAACTCAATACAACCTTCCATCGTCAGAATTGTTCTCCTACCTTAGAATAAGAAATGCGATAAGAATTCACAAACTAATAATCCCCAAAATACCTCAAGCTATAGTCACTACTCACTACACTCTCATCCCCACTCTCATCTAAAGGAGGCATCACACTTTGGTATCAAACATTACTTCCTCATTCCCACTGATCCCTCCGTAAATATCTCTTAACCTGGTCAGATGAACTACAAACCCAAATCTCACAAGATCATCTAACAATAGCTTCAAATACCAAATGCAAGTTTTCAAAATGCATTAATCACCTAGAAACCTTCCATAAAATATTACTAAAATGGTACTACACTCCAAGAAGACTAGCCACATTTTTCAACTCCCACTCTAGTTTCTGCTGGAGACAATGCCAACAAACAGGTACTTTAATCCACCTTTTATGGGAATGCCCACACATTGAGCCTTTTTGGGATTATGTTACAAAAACTATCAAACTGACATAACACAAATTTCAAACTAAGTCCTCAAACGGCTCTTCTACACATAGGTTTACACACAATCCCAACCCCTTATAGATTTATAATCTCGCAACTACTATGCACAGCCAGAAATCTTATTACATCCTTTTGGGGTATTGACACTCCTCCATCAATCCAAGACAAGACAAAGACAAACACTTATATCACGCTTTTCTCCTGTCGGACTCAAAGCGCCAGAGTTGCAGCCACTAGGACGCGCTCTATAGGCAGTAGCAGTGTTAGGGAGACTTGCCTAAGGCCTCCTACTGAATAGGTGCAATCCTACATCTTCAACACACAACTGAATTCAATATCTCCATGGAACGTAAACTCAGACCCACCACCTTTAATGATCCCTCTACTTATAAAACCAAACTTAATTGGCCCACAATTAACCACCTCACAAATGCTAGACCCTCAACTGTATAAGTCCTTCAACAGGCCCCGGGCAATCTTATTCAATCTTATTCAATCAACACAGATCTCTCACAACGCTTCCCTATGGAATGCGACACACTGTTTGGATACTCCCTACCTAAAAAGAGCAAAGTCAGTTACCCTCTTGTCTGTATAATATGACTTGTTGTGTTATATTTTGTTTCCAGTTTCTCCGGCTTTACTAACAAGTTCTTCTTTTTCAAGCAAATGTTCAAATTACTTGAAATCACAGTAACTAAGGTTCACCACCTAAGAGCTTTTCTCACTTGAATAACTGAAACATCACCCAGCCTGCAATTCGTTTATATGCATACTCTTATAAGATACCTTCCCTGATGTTATATTGGTCCAGCCAACCAAAACAGGCTTCATGCAAAGTGATTGGTCGGCTCCTAACCCCTGCTCCAATCACAGCTCCCAACTGGAAGTATCAGCTCCACCCAGCCAGCCCTATTGGGTATGCCTGGCTGGCAATAGAACTGATCTTCTGGTACTGGACTAACACCTTCATACTTATGTTATTCAAAAAGTTCTTGATGTTTTCTCAGTTATACTCTCTTACTCAACTTTACTACACATTTGTTAAATACAATCGTTATTAACAAATTCTATGTCAATGTATACAATGCATTGTAATGCTTTTTTCTATAATCAATAAAAATGTATAGTTCAAAAAAAATAATAAAGGTTATTATGCTGTTGCGTATTGTTTAAAACAGAGAGGAAGTTCTGAGTTCAGGTCCGCTTTAAGTATAGGTACACTAATATTTTAAAGACTTATTGCTACATATCAGAGATTATGTACTTTTTATATATTGCTGTTCCCATGCTGGAATCATACCGTAAAAAAGCCCTGCTGTAATATACTATGGGAATCCTTAGCTGAGAATTCCGAGAAGCATACTTGTCTTTTGTATCCTGTGATCCTGGGATTCTGGCTTCTAATTTCCTAATATTACAATAACATTGCTGTAATTACTGCTGTGTCAGCTCTGCCAACTGTCATCATCCATAGGGTCCTATTGTGGAGCCCTAATTAAAACTAATTGCCGTCTTCTTTTAAAACTGGCTCTTCCTCAGATAGGGACAAACATGTATTCATTCCTCTAAGCATCCTGCCCTTTCTGTGACCACGTACAAGGAGTAATCAACCCATTATCACTTCCTATTAAAGAGGATTTTTCTGTTAAACTTCTAATCATGCAAACAAATGCGTTCTGTATCCTTTATTATGGCCTACACTGCCCCCTACACCTTCTGTACACTATGCACTGCACTATGTACTTACCATGTAAATTATTATTATTATTATTTTGCTGTCCCTTTTCTACTACTACAAACTAGTGATTAAAATAATACTGCAACACAAGGTTCAAAAATAAACAGAAAATTAGTAATCACTAATTACAGAGAATTGGTTATTTCAAAATCATGTTAGAATCACATGCCCTTCTAGGCAAATATGGTATAACTACTGGGTGACTTTACTTTATGTTGTCTTTAAGTTATATCGCGTTTCATGAAAAGAAGTATTTGTTATAAAATAATACAGTATATGGCCTATGTTGTAAGGTGTGGACAGTGTGGAAGTAAAAGCACTGTACAATAAGCAGTGAGTGGTGTAAGTGCAGAGCAAAAGGTCTGGTGCACATGAGTAGATCTATTGTTCTAATAGTTTGTTCCCAAGAAGGCTGCTATTCATGTCGCATTGACCCTGATTCACGAACCACCGCCATAATAGACGTAGTAACACAGCGTTGTTTACTTAATGCATGTTGCCCTATTTGCACAACACCTGTTACATTGTGTGTGTGTAAAACTGTGTAAAACTGACATGCGCTGTGTGTGAGCATCACTTTTAGGGCCCATTCACACTAGAGCATTTTGCCAGCGATTTCGGCAAAACGCTCAAGCACCAGCACTTTTTAAAGCACTAGTGCTATAATACCCTATGGGCCTATGGGCCTGTCCTTACTTGGGCGATTTGCGTTAATCGCCGGTGATTAACACAGATTGCCAAACGCAAACGTGTAGCCTGCACCATTTTCAGGCGATTTCCCGGCGAATGAGTTTCAGTGCTATAGAAGCGCTAAAAACGCGATCGTGGAAAGATCGCTGCAGTGTCCAGTGATTCTTCCGTGTTAATTGTGGCAAAATCACTCCCGCAAAACGCCGGCGATTTTTGTGCTTTTAAGTGTGAATGGGGCCTTATTAGCAGTTCTTGAATCAGAGCCATTGGCCCTTATTCAGTTCACCTTTTCTCCAAAGTTTACTCCTAGGAGATAATGTTTCATCTTCTGTTTAAAAAAACTTTTCAGCACTCTCCAATTGAAAAAGTACTAAAAAAAATAGAGAAAAAAGTACTGTCAAAAACATTCTGAGTATTTTCCTGCTTGCTGGGGATTTAAAAGTTGGTTGGAAAATTCCTGCAGAATGTCGATTTCTGAGTTTCCGATCAAAGAATGGCTTTCCACAGCGGTAATTGTAAATTGTAAATCGGCACTTGGAAATCCATCATCATATCACATTACTGCAACTACGAAATTTTAAGCCAATCACAGAACTCAGAAGTATTTGACCAAGTATTGGACCAATCAGGAAATTATGATTTTTTCTGTGGAAATCAGATTTCTGCTGTGGTTTTAGACTTATCACAAGACTTTTTCTTGTGATTAGTTTAAAACTTCTGTGGTTTTCAGATTTCTGTGGTAAAGTTTGGCATTCTCTGATTGGTCCAATACTACCGAGTCAGACTATATAACGGAGTCAGTAAAAAACAGCACTTTCTGTGGAAATCAGAGATCTGGTATTGGTAATTAACATTTTTCGGATATTAGAATTTCGTTGGAATTGAAAATTGACATTTTGACCATCCCTATTGAAAAGGAATTTTATTGATGAGGTGCAAAAATATCACCTAAGAGAAAACTTAGGCGAAAAATATAATTGAATAAGGGCCATAATTGGCCCATACGTAATTAAATTTTTCTCCAGAGATTTCTCCTAGGTGCCATTTTTACAACTTGTCAATAAAATGCTTTTTCAACCACTAGCAAGCAAAGTACGGAGAATAATTCTGATAGGTATTTTAACTGCTTTTTGGTACTTTTTCAATTGCAAAGTGCTGAATAAATATTTTACAAGATGAAAAATGACCTCCTAGGAGAAAACTCAGGAGAAAAAGGGAATTGCACATGGACCATTGTGTCAAAATGCTATACACACATCATGAAGTGTATTACCAATCATTTTTTACCAGCAAGTTGGGTTACTTAACAGCCAAGTCACATAGGTACTTGAATTACAGCAACTAGTTGCAGCAACTAGTTGACAATCACAGGGCCTGATGTACAAAGTAGCAGTAAAAGTGTCATCCAAACAGCAAATTTACCGGTACTAACAGCAGGGGGACAGCACATATCATATTAGCGCTGTGCATTTTACTGGTGTTATATACAAGTTGCTATGGTAACCCATTACACACCAACGGCATACCACATTGTGATAATAGGGTAACGCACCTTCCTCTCTTTCTGTTAGTACCAGTAGTAAGTAAGGAATGACCAATAACTGACAGTTTGAGTGACAAAAGAGTCACATGCTGAGGCAAAGGAAGGAGATGGTTCAGGTTTAAATACATTCTTATTATTGCCATTAGATAATGGCAAATCTGATACATGGTGTAAATGTTTACACAATGTGCTTACATGTTGTCATGATAGCTTAGATCTAGACTTTGCCAGTCTACAAGTAAAAATATTAAAAAGCTAGAACAAAGTATTATTATTATTATTATTATTATTATCATCATCAACAACTGCAACAACAACAGTAATTGCAGTAATAATAGCCTACAAACCACAGTTTAGTAATGTCCCTGAACTACCAGTGGAGTGATTTTTCTTTCCCTCAGCACTAATGATAATAACAAGAACAAATTGTTCCCTATGCTAAAAATATTTAAGGCAAGAGCTTTTAGGCAATTTTTCATTGGTTGATAACACACAATATGTAATTTTCCCACTGGGCTGATAATCATCTTAGGACAAGGTCAGATGTGGCTTTGAGTTGCATGCATTAAACACTTTGAAGTGTGTTAAGTATTTTATCTGTCTTTGTTAGAATATTTTATTCAGTTTCTATAATTTTATTTCGAAATAACTAAACACAAAAACCAAAACGTGTTTAAATGTCCCTACTTTGGGAACTGATGTATATGTAATTAACCCTTAGGCTTCCGGCAATTTTTTTAAAAAGATACACACCAAAGCCAGCTATGTTTGAATTGTTTTTTATTAACTATCGTGTCCAAATCTTCATGTTGTCAGAAGGGATTGTCACCGAGGTGCAAACAAATTTGAAATGATTAAGAATGATGCTAATTATTACGGACCCATAAAATGTATCTGGACTAATCAAATCTTGCTGTGAAAGCATTAGATTGATCCATATCCAAACTGCATAGATTTGCAGCAAAATTTGCATAATTCTGGATCACCATTATGAATCATTTGCATATATAAGCAGCGAGTTGGCACTGAGCCAAAACTCTGTACTAACTGCCTTTAGACACTTGTGGCACAGGAATTTGGGAAACCAAATACGCCTATATACGTCTGTGGCAGGAAGTAGTTTTGTACTAAAATGTTTTCAGACGTTCTTGGGGTAGGGATATGAGAACAAAAAACACATATAGATATATGTTGCAGTCTAAGGCTCCCTGCACACTGCAAATCCGTTTTCCGATTCCGATTCCGATTCCGTTTCCGATTCCGTTTCCGATTTTCCCTGAATACATTCAACAGAAAAACGGATCAAAAAACGCAGCATGCAGTTAAGATTAAAAATCTGAATCGGAATCGGATGTAAAAACAGATTAAAAAGCGGAATCGGAATCTGAAATGCATGCAGTGTGCAAGGGGCCTAAGGGTTACATGTGAACAGCACAAAACAGAAAATATTTACAGGAATGCAGCAAAGCCTTAGGTCTCGTTCACATCATAAATTGCAATTGTTGATGCCAACGTTTTGCAATTTTGTGCACAATTTTTGTCAGCGCCTCCTGGCACTTACCTCCGCGTTGCAATATTTTGCAAAGCGCTTTTCTAAGTGCTTTTGCAGAGCAATTCATTTTTTCACTTTTCACAGTCAGGAAGTGAACTCTTTCACCTGGAAATGAATAAATACAATGTATTTATTCATAAAAGCGCTGGGGAAATCTCTATACAAAGCACTTTTTCAAGCGCTTTGTGATTTCCCTATACCTACCATTGAGGCAAATCACCCTGAAAATAGTACAGGCATCGCTTTCGTGAGCGGATCAGAATTTAACTGTTAATATGTGAACACTCTCATTGCACAAGCGCTTTTAGGGTGATTTTAAAACTTGCCGGTGCTCAAAAAAACCAAAAGCGCCCTTAGTGTGAACAGGCTCTTACAGTAACCCTGAGATGAAAACAACACAAATACTTTCCTGGCAAAGCAGCTTGTTTTTGCACAAGGCGCTCAGCGCTAAGCACCAAAAGTAGGCACCACTATAGTGAGCAGAGCATGTAAGGGTAATTTGGGGTTTCGGCGGTCGCCGGAGCCTGAATCACGCCTACCCGTGAGTTGCAGTGACTCAGAGGAAGGAAAAGTATTTACCGCTGCTGGAGATTTGAGTGGCAGCAGAGTGAGCCGTCATTCGGGTCACTTCCACCTTCAGCTCTCCGCCAAAGCCCTTGTCCATGGACAGGGGACTCTTCCCCACATTCGGTGCCCTGTAAATAATAAGTGTTCTTGCTGTATAAAGTGTACCACAACCATGAGTTAAGATAAATAAGGAGAGCTAAACCATGAGTTAAGTTTAATAAGGAGAGCTAAACCATGAGTTAAGTTAGATAAGGAGAGGTAAATCATGAGTTAAGTCATTTAAAGAGAGATAAATTGTGAGTTAATAAATAAGGTGAGATAACTCAACAGAAAAGCTTTGTGAATCAGGCCCATTGTGTTTCATTGTTGCTGTTCAATAATGTTTATTACATTTTTAACTGAAAAAAATAATGGGTTGTGGGCTTTAAATCACATTTCTGAGTGTCTTTAATTGTACTGTAGAATATTTATTAGCTGACAAATATGGGATCTGCATTTCTATGTAGATTGTCAAAGTTCCTTACTTCCAATAACCAACTTTAGACAATTTTGTTACATGGTTATTCTGATGTGTGACAGTTCTGTTTAAAGAGACTCCGTAACAAAAATTGCATCCTGTTTTTTATCATCCTACAAGTTCAAAAAGCTATTCTAATGTGTTCTGGCTAACTGCAGCACTTTATACTATCACTGTCTCTGTAATAAATCAATGTATCTTTCCCCTGTCAGACTTGTCGGCCTGTGTCTGGAAGGCTGCCAAGTTCTTCAGTGTTGTGGTTCTGCTATGAACTCCCCCTTCGAGGCCCCTCTATGCACACTGCCTGTGTGTTATTTAGGATTAGAGCAGCTTCTCTCTTCTCTCTTATCTTTTACAAGCTGGATAAATCGTCCTCTGAGCTGGCTGGGCTTTCACATACTGAAGAATTACAGACAAGGGCAAAGCTGTTTGCAGGAAGAAACAAGCAGCCTGAAACTTCAGTGCATGAGAACAGGGGGAAAGAAACACACAAATGATCCCTTGAGATTCAAAAGGAAGGCTGTATACAGCCTGCTTGTGTATGGATGTATTTTCTATGTGTGTACATCAACCTACTTCCTGTTTTGGTGGCCATTTTGTTTGTTTATAAACAAACTTTTTAAAACTGTTAACCACTTTTAATGAGGTGAGGAGTGGCGAAATTGTGTCAGAGGGTAATAGGAGATGTCAGAAAACAGAGCTAGCGCTCACCAACATGGGCTACAACTGAATGATTCATCACCTCATATGCACCGCTTAAATAGCTCAAATGCACACTCAGCAATCAGACAGATGCAAAACATATGCAAAACTAAATACTTACCATGCAAAACAGGATAGCACAATGGGTGCTGCTAGCCTGGTAGTTACAGAACTGTGGAAACAAAATATAGGTAGAAGGCTGCGCATCCCTGACCCAATACTGTACAATTGAATGGTTAATCGCTGTGGCGCACACCGCCCCCCCCTGGACTAAAATGTACGCCCGCATCCAAACAATGCAATACTGGTCTATGGAGAAATTTTAGCTTCCATCATAGTTTTGCATGCAAAAATATAGCCTTCTACCTATATTTTGTTTCCACAGTTCTGTAACTACCAGGCTAGCAGCACCCATTGTGCTATCCTGTTTTGCATGGTAAGTATTTAGTTTTGCATATGTTTTGCATCTGTCTGATTGCTGAGTGTGCATTTGAGCTATTTAAGCGGTGCATATGAGGTGATGAGTCATTCAGTTGTAGCCCATGTTGGTGAGCGCTTGCTCTGTTTTCTGCTGTCTGTATTGAATGTAAGTTACACATTTTAGCATAGCTGCTGCCAGGGTAAAGACATTTGCTTTTAACTTAGGTCAGTTTAGTGTTAGGACATCTGCTCTGGAGATTTACCTCAACGTTGGTGCAGATGTCCAGTATATTATATTTTTGCATGTAAAACTATGATGGAAGCTAAAATTTCTCCATAGACCAGTATTGCATTGTTTGGATGCGGGCGTACATTTTAGTCCAGGGGGGGCGGTGTGCGCCATTTAATAGGAGAGTTGACTATAACAGTTGAAATCCGTTGGGATATCAGAATGTAGGTGCCATGGGAGGACTGGCCAGGGGGGAAGGGGGGAGATTTCCCCCCAGGCTGCCTCTTATTGATTGATTTAGGGCTGGTACATTGCCTGGTGCATTCATATTTCTGTATAAGGTGAACCACTAGTCTGGCTGAGGGAAAACCCCCAATTACAGAGCAATTGGAGGACAGGCAAGATGGTAAATATACACAGCATGATGCAGAGCAGAGGCTTGCCTGCAGGGTCCATGGGAAGAAATATGTCTGGTCTCTCACCATTGTTAAAATGACTGCATGTGCACAGCTACATAAGGTATCGTCTAGGTTGAAAAGTTTTTGACAGTCCCTAGACTCCAGAAGGGCTGCTTGCAAACAGTCCCTAGACTCCAGATGGGCTGCTGGTAGAGGAACGATGAACGCAATGGAAACCCGGCCATTGTAACTCAAAATGTATTACATGCCCCCTGGTGCCAGTGCATTTATACTTTACCTGTCACCCTATCTCTGAGTGTTCTTGCTGTATTTCCCACATGACTACTGGCATATAACACGTGCGGCACGTGTGTGATGTCTGAGCTGCAATGAAAACGGCCTCTAGTTTGTGTTTTCCCTCCAGGCCAAAAGGTCCCAGTCCTCGGTGCCGGGCATAACAGCGGTAAATTTAGGCACCAGGAATAGCTGGGGTGACAGAGGCTATTGTAGGTGCCTGGCTATGGCTGGGACCTATAAAGTTGTTAGGACGCTAGAGTTTAGTAATAATAAGAAAATAATGGGATTGCAGTGGTGACTGCCAGGGATGGTCGTAGTCAGCCAACTTCGCTACGCTGGAAATACGCGTAGTTTTACGCAATTACGCTTCGCCAAACTACGGCTTCGAAAACAAATATTCGCTTTGTATGCATTTCGTAGAATACGCGTTAAAATACGCAATTACGCGTAGTGTGAAGCGTAGTGTATGCGGATACTTATGCCCGTATGCAGAAAATTGTACGCATTAATTTCTTTAGAAATGCATATACTGGGAACCCTTCTATGCGTACATTCCCCTTTCCAATGCGTAAATTTGTATGCATACAATCGCATGCGGAAAATTAGACGCGAGTAACGCATTCGTAGTTCACTACGCAATACACATGTTAACTACACATAGTGGGCGTAAGCTACGCGTAGCGGTACTTCGCTACGCGTAAATTCGTAAGCGTAGGCTTGAAACTTCGCCTATGAACTACGATGCGTAGATGCGAACTACGATGCGTAAATTCGCACTGGCGTAGTTTCTGCTCATCCCTGGTGACTGCAGCTATGGTTGGCTGTGGGTGGGATTGTGGTAATGGGCTCTGGGGATTAAGCTACATTAGCTGGGAGGGTTACTGTCCGGCATAGATAGGGGGAGTTTAGTGTTAGGAGTAGGTGGGGGTGAGGTTAGTGTTAGGTGTAGATAGGGAAGGGTTAGTATGAGAATAGGAGTACAGTGAGTGATAGCAGAATATCAGTACCAATATTCTACTATTGAGGATCGGAGGTAGTAGATTAGAGGTAAAATTACCAATATTCTACTGTCGGGATTTCCAGATGCCTCTTTTATATGTATACTGTGGCAACACCCTACAATGCTGTAAATAAGTATCCACCTGCAATGTCTAATATTCTTTAACACATAGCCTTGCAGTACCTGCAGTAGTTGTTCAGGGCTTATTTTAAAGGTTTTAGAAGGCTGGCAGCATCATAATTGTAATTTTCAAAAGTGCTTCACTAAAGCACAGTTAAAGCATTGCTACAGCAATATTAGCTGTAATTTACAGTCACACTGTAAAAGGAGCACACTGTTTCCCCTCTAATTCTGGGAACAGAAAAAATGGTTATTGGTTCTGTTTTACCGAAGACTGGACTAGTTACAGTATATTGTTTCTATTTGCTCTTAGAATTGCTAGGCCTATGTGTAAGTGTAGGTAAATAAATAAGAAAAAAAATCCCATATTAGGGAGTGCTCTAACATTTGATCTAATTTATGCTACTTTACTACTGTGTATATTTTAATTACATGAAGCTGTTGCTGTATGCAGCATATAATAATCTACTTTATAAAGGGCCAGCTGAATCTGCATATACAGGGCTGCAGTTGGCAGTTGTCTTGTAGTGCTGGCATCTACCTAGAGTGGAATACTGGCTTGTATGAGCTGTTTGAAATCTTATTATGGTAGCAAACAGCTGTTCCACTAACACATGTCTGCATATTTTTATAAAATGGGTGATATTGAAAGAGCAATTTACAAAATAATTTAAGGTGTGAACTCAATTGAGCAGGGCAAGTTCATTTTGAAACATTTATGTGAAAAATGAAATACAGATAACAATTTAGTTTATTTAAGCATCTGAAAAGAAAGATGCTTGCCTGTAACAGGACCATTCCAAATTTATTTCAGGAAAGAAACTGCACAAGATGTGCCAAAATTTGATCCTGTAACATAAGCCTTTGGCAGGGTCCTACCTTCCCTAGTGTATTCTATACGGTCGTGTGCCCCCATCACAGTGCTCCTTTGCTATGACCATCTCTTACTTGAATTACTGGACCCATCTAACCAGCCAAAAAGTGCATGATCATGTGTTATGTAACCTGTTTGCCTTGTATAACTTTGTCCTATGTCGTTTAACGTTGTTACATTACATCTGCCATCCTTTGTACCGTTGTATGTATTTATTGTCCAGTGCTGTGTGATATATTGGTGCTTTATAAATACAATAAAAAATAATGATAATAACATGATGGCCCCGATACAGTAACTCCAGTAAAGTTGCTGTGCGCAGGGAGCGCCGTTACGAATGATTGGGGAGCAATGTGTTATCCCAGTAACACGCGTGACACTAATTGGTTAATGGGTGGTGCTCCCCTGATATTAGTCATTGTAAAATTGGAGTGCATACGGAAATTTACTGCATCACGCTCCAACATATTTTAACATGACATACCATCACACAAACAGTACTGATCAAACATACCCCTGTTTAACTTGATGGCCGCTAGGGTGAAAACCCCAAAATACTAGTGTTACATCCATGCCCAATCCATATTTTATTATATATAGGTACAAGGAAAGAAATCTGGTGGTGGTTTTTGTGTTTGGCCCCCTGGTGGGTTGCTATGCAGCAAATGGCACCAAAATGGCCCACTTCACCTCTGTGAAATGCATTACAATTGTAAACAAATGGTGGGTTGTTAACTATATAGAGAAGGGAAGGGGCCATTTCTCTTCAAGGATAACATGGGACAGACACACATTGTTCAAATTACAGCTTAGAGAGTTTTTTTAATGCTTCACATAAGGTTATTATTAAATCTCTGAAGTGTATTTGCTAAGACACCCCACAGTGACACCTTATATTTGCTGTGCAGTGTTCTGTATATGTCAAGTTGTCAACCTTTGTTTAAATAGTTTTGTGTGTTGTCTAATCCATAGCACTGTAAGAAGCCAATGTTTTGGGCCAACGGGTCATCGTATTCAAGTCAATGATAGAATGAGAAAAGGGGGGGGATGATCGGAGAACACCCTATAAAGAAAAAGCACAGAGACAATGGCAGCCCCAATGGTGCAGCAAGACAAATGGTCAAAGTGTTGTAGTGATGAAATACTCACAAAGGAGGGTTGCAGGAGGGCAAGCAACCACTGTAGGCAGGTGGAGATGAACAAACTCGACTCCACTCCAAAAGGACTGGATGTAGTCGCTCTCTTGGAGAAAAAGACTGGATGGGTTCTGCTGTGGCAAGGACAAGGGGATCCAATCAGATCCTGAGGGACACAATGGCCTAAGTTCACTAAGCAGTTTAAACTAGACTACTGATGGTTTTTAGTGTACTGACGGTTTGGTGTAATGTTTTAGACCTGTTTTTAGACCTTGTCTAAAACATTTGGTAATTTGGTCGATAAAGTAGGGGAAATGATCAAAAGATGCAAATCACAAAAGGCAAACAAGGAGTAACCACACCCACTTTTTCTGACAGAGACCAGCTAATTTCTGTCGGTAAAGTAATTCTGTGAGGTATTTTAGACGCGAGGATGGAACCTTTTGAATTAATTATGCAGGAGTTTAATTGTATCCAGAGGAGAGCTCATCAGAGGAGAAGGACATCAGTCATAGCTACTCATTTGTGAATTGCATCTTTTGATCATTTCAATTCGCTTTACCCGATCTAATTACCGAATGTTTTAGACCAGGTCTAAAACATTTGGTAGCTATTAGTAAATTCCCCCTTGATGCAACTGATTTACACCAAACCATTAGTAGACTAAAAATCATCAGTAGACTACTCTAAACTGCTTAGTGAATTGAGGCCAATGGGGGGGGGGGGGGGGGGGGGAGAGGTGCCCAGTATAGGAAGTTAAAAACACATGAAAATGAAAAGAGGTGAGGTGGTTTACTTCAATGATGACAATTTGTGTTAAGAACAACACATTTTATTATAAAGCAGAGGGACACCAAGAGCCCCAATAGTGTAATTCGTCTTGGGGACAACAAAATAAATGAGAAGTTAAAATTATACTTACAAACCAGGGTTACCAATAGGCAACCACTGTATAGGCAGGTGGGGAGAACAATCCTGACCCCACTCAGGAATAAAAAGTCGCTCTCTGTAGACAGGAAAATAGGGTAACAACCCTCCACCCAGGGTGGACTCAATGTAGTGTACAAGATACAGAGGCGCCAAAAGAATAAAAGGTAATTAAATGAACTTAAAAAACCAACTGGTTAAACAGAGGAGGCAGCGGTGGTCTTACCCCCTCCAAACAGACACAGGCAAGGACTGCGATTCAGACAGTCAACAATTTATTCGGAACTCCAAAAAACAATGCAACGCGTTTCATGGGCCATACATCCCGCTTCCTCAGGCAAAATACAGTAGGAGTCACAGCATCTGTATTATATCAGCGAGCTCGGCGCCTCTGTATGTATGAGATGTATGGCCCGTGAAACGCGTTGCATTGTTTTTTGGAGTTCTGAATAAATTGTTGACTGTCTGAATTGCAGTCCTTGCCTGTGTCTGTTTGGAGGGGGTAAGACCACCGCTGCCTCCTCTGTTTAAGCAGTTGGTTTTTTAAGTTCATTTAATTACCTTTTATTCTTTTGGCGCCTCTGTATCTTGTACACTACATTTTATTATGCACTGGCAACGCATTTCGTGGATCTTTTATTTGGCTCGAGGAAGTGGGCAAGACCCACGAAATGTGTTGCTAGTGCATAATAAAATGTGTTGTTCTTAACACCAATTGACATCATTAAGGTAAGCCACCTCACCTCTTTTCATTTTGTTTTTTTTTTACTTAGTTTTATCCTATACTGGGTGCCTCTTCCCCTATTATGTCAATAAAAGCACTGACAACATGTCTAGCCCAAAACATTTTGAGTTTGACTTCTTCATTGCAGATATTAAAGTGTACCCAAGGCAACTCAAGGTGAAAAAAACAATATTCTTACATAAGAAAAGAATAGCCTCTGGAGCCTGCACAAGCTTTCCACACCCGCCTGGCCCCCATCTTTGCTGTGTGCAGACCCCCCAAAAGAAATCCGACAAGAGCTAATCTTCAGATGGAACATTTCTAATTTACTGTATGGGCTTTAAAATGAAATGCAACCTTTAGAACTATTCAGGTTGCCTGGCACACCTGTTGATCTTTTGGTATAAGTAGTGTCTGAGTCTTGGTGGACTTCCAACTAACCGACTAACACCGCTCAATTCTGTCCTGAACTCTGCTGCTCGACTCATTCATCTCTCCTCTCGCTCTTCCTCTGCTGACCCTCTCTGTCAAGCTCTTCACTGGCTACCAATTAATGAGAGGATTCAGTTCAAACTTTTAACCATAACCTACAAAGCTCTCCACAATCTCTCTCCCCTGTATATCTCCTCACTAGTCTCCAGATACCAACCCAACCGCAATCTCAGATCTGCACACGAGCTTCTTCTATCCTCTTCTACAATTACCTCCTCACATTCACGTGTACAAGACTTCTCACGTGCCTCACCCCTCCTCTGGAATGCCCTTCCACAACACATCCGCCACTCTCCCACCTTCAAAATCTTTAAACGTTCCCTCAAAACCCACCTTTTCCGACAAGCATATTCTCTAGCTTAGGCCATGCACCCACTAAATAACCTAATTACGCACTGCCTGTACATATACTGTATACTTCCCCCACCTCTTGTTTCCACCCCATTCCTTTAGATTGTAAGCTCGCAAGGGCAGGGCTCTCACCCTTTTGTGTCATGGAATGTTATTAATTCAATTGCTTGCACACTGTTAGAAATTTATACATTTTAGTCATCATGTTAAATCAAGTTGTAATCAGCAGTGCTGTATCCTGTATCAGTGTTCATATTTCATGTATATCATTGTCTGTATCATTATGTATCCCTTCTTTGTTTTCTTACATTGTACAGCGCCACGGAATATGTTGGCGCTTTATAAATAAATAATAATAATAATAACCCTGAAACAAGCATTTGGCTGGCTAATCTGAGCCTCAAATCAGAGCACCTGATCTGCATGTTTGTTCAGGGTCTATGGCTAAAAGCAGTGCTGAGCAAAAATGGCAATATTCTTTTTGCATTCATTTTCGCGAAAATAATGTGAAATTCAATTTTTGAGCAAAAATGCCATCGGAAATAAACTTTATTTTTCACAGTTTTCACAGGATTTGTGAATTTTCCCAAAAATATAAACTATTTTTGCGAAAAGTTTTTGAAAACGAAAAAAAAGATTTTCCAATGCGAAAATGCCTTTGGTGAAAATTTGCGAGCAACACTGGCTAAAAGTATTAGAAACACAGGCTTAGGGGGGCATCGAGGCAACTTGCATTGTTTAAAATGAAATATTGTAGCCTTCATATTATTCCCACCTCAAATTCCTTTTAAAAAGGATCTGGAAGTGAGTAGAATATAGAGAATGCCATATTACTGTCACATATAAAACATACAATTTTGCCTGACTTTCATGCTAAACTTTTAAATTCAGTATTTGAGTCAATGGCAACAGACATGCAGACAGTTGAGTCAGAGTGAGTTATACTAAATAAAAAAAAAGAAAAGAAAATACTCTCACCTTGCAGTGCTGGGTCCCTGGTTCAGATCCCTACCTGCACTATCTGCACAGAGTTTGTATGTTCTCCGCATGTCTGCATGGGTTTCCTCCACATCCCAAAAACATAAAAATATGTTAAATGGCTTCCCCCTAGAATTGGCTCTAAATTATGATGGACATATGACTATGGTAAAGATTAAAATGTGAGCCCCTCTGGGGAACTGTTAAAGTGTGCAGCACTGTGGAAAATATTAAATAATATTGCTTCTCTGCTAGAGATGGCCCGAACTGTTCCGTGGTTCGCGATCGCGGAGAACCACAAACTTTTTCGGAAGTTTGGTCCGCCCCTATACTACATCTTTAGGGTCAACTTTGACCCTCTACATCACCGTCAGCAGGCACATTATAGCCAATCAGGCTACACTCTTGTTCTTGTGATCTATTTTTTTTATGTGGCCCACTTGCATTATATACAGTCCTGTCAGTCAGTTAGTCGCAGCCGGCCTTTGGCCCCTTGGTGGTAATTCTTACTGTGCCACTGCCAGGCCCAGCACATTCAGTATCTACCTGTGTGTGTGACAGGCAGCTGCCCATTTGTAATCGCAATCACTGCACCTGTTCACTGTTCAGTGCACCTACATATCTACCTACTTGAGCGCACGCATTGTTAATACCACCAGGCATTGCATCTGTTCACGGTACCTACGTGTGACAGCTGCACATGTGTATTACCAATCACTGCAGTGCATACCTGTAACCTGTTCAGTGCACTTTCGTGAGCGCAAGCAGTGCAATATACCACCAGTCACTGCATCTGTTCACGGTTTCTGTGTGTGACAGCTGCACATTTGTAATACCAATCACTGCAGTGTATATCTGTAACCTGTTCAGTGCACCTACGTGACCGCAAGCAGTGTAATATATCACCAGTCACTGCACCTGTTCACGGTACCTGTGTGTGACAGCTGCACATTTGTAATACCAATCACTGCAGTGCATACCTGTAACCTGTTCAGTGCACCTACGTGACCGCAAGCAGTGTAATATACCACCAGTCACTGCACCTGTTCATGGTACCTGTGTGTGACAACTGCATATTTGTAATACCAATCACTGCAGTGCATACCTGTAACCTGTTCAGTGTACCTACGTAACCGCAAGCAGTGTAATATACCACCAGTCACTGCACCTGTTCACGGTACCTATGTGTGACAGCTGCACATTTGTAATCCCCATCACTGCACCTGTTCACTGTTCAGTGCACCTACCTACCTACCTACATGAGTGCACGCATTGTTAATACTACCAGTCATTGCACCTGTTCATGGTACCTGTGTGTGTGAGTGACAGCTGCACATTTGTAACACCAATTACTGCAGTGCATACCTGTAACCTGTTCAGTGCACCTACGTGACCGCAAGCAGTGTAATATATCCCCAGTCACCGCACCTGTTCACGGTACCTGTGTGTGACAGCTGCACATTTGTAATACCAATCCCTGCATACCTGTTCACTGCACCTGTGTGACCGCACGCTGTTCAGTATACCAGTGCATGCATACCTTTCACTGCACCTGTGTGACTGCACTGTATTACTCAAGTCAGTGTATATCTTTCACTTATTCCCCTCCCCCCCGATATGGACAAAACAACAGGCAGAGGCAGTATACAGACCCAGAGGCAGGCCACCCGGCAGGTCTGTTCGAGGTTGTGCTGACGTGATTTCGTGCAGCCCTAGTACAAAGTACAGTGCTCAGAAGGCACGTCCCATCAACTCCCAAGATTGTCAGGACGTGGTTGACTATTTAACACAGAACAACTCATCTTCCGCAGCCACCAGCGCTACTACAAGCACCCCATCCGCTACATTTGACACTTCGCAGGAGTTATTTGGTGGGGAAATCACTGATTCACAGCCATTATTGTTACAACAAGATGAAGGCGCTAAGCAAGTTACACCACCTTATATGTCTGAGTTAGGCGACACTATGAACGTAACGTGTGAGGAGGAGGATGATGAAGTACCTGCTGTTGGTGCAGTTTTGGAGGTGTTTGATGCAAGCGAAGCTGGGGAGGATGATTATGATGATACGGATGCCCCGTGGGTTCCCAATAGAGGAGATGAGCAGGGGGACAGTTCAGAGGGGACGTCAGAGAGGAGTAGGAGGAGACAAGTTCTCTCTGCCACCAAAAATTGAGCCGTGGAAAGGCCAACACCCACGTAGGGACAACTGCCTTATGAAGGCACATGCAGAAAAGGCACAAACTGCAATGGGAAGACCACCTGAGCAAAAGCAGCAAACAAAAGCAAAGCCTTATCCTCCTTCTCCTTCAGGTGCATCATCTTCAGTCGCTTTTTCCCTTGCACCTTCACAATCACAGCCAACCTCCTCCACTCCACCTCTCACCTTGAGCGGCTCCTGCTCCTCTGCCCACAGCAGCAGCCAGGTGTCTGTGAGGGAAATCTTTGAGCGGAAGAAGCCAATGTTTTCCAGTCACCCCCTTGCCCGGCGTCTGACAGCTGGCTTGTCGGAATTGTTATCCCGCCAGCTGTTACCATACTAGCTGGTGAACTCTGAGGCCTTCCGAAAATTTGTGGCCATTGGGACACCGCAGTGGAAAATACCAGGCCACAATTATTTCTCAAAAAAGGTGAAACCCAAACTGTACTGTGAAGTAGAAAGGCAAGTGGTGTCATCTCTGGCACACAGCGTTGGGTCAAGGGTCCATCTGACCACGGATGCCTGGTCTGCCAAGCACGGTCAGAGCAGGTACATTACTTACACAGCCCATTGGGTCAACCTGGTGACCGATGGCAAGCAGGGAGTACATGGCTGTGCAGCGGACCTAGTTGTGACACCTCCACGGCTTGCAGGCAGGCCTGCTGCCACCTCCTCTCCTTCTCCTCCTACTCCTCCTGCTACATCCTCTTCACTGTCGTCATCCTCCTCCTTCTCCTTGGCTGAGTGGCAGTGCAACTCTCCTGGTGCTGCCATCTCCTCTCCAGCTACACAGCCTCAGCTCCCCAGGGCCTATGCTGCATGCCAGGTACGATGGTGTCACGCCATCTTGGAAACATGTCTTGCCTCAAAGCGGAGAGTCACACTGGAGCAGCTCTCCCAGCTGCTCTGAACAAACATGTGGATCAGTGGCTGACCCCACACAAACTGGAGATCGGCAACGTGGTGTGTGACAACTGCAGCAATTTCATTTCGGCTTTGAATTTGGGAAAGTTGACACATGTACCCTGCATGGCACATGTGCTCAATCTTGTAATCCAGAGATTTGTGTGTAAGTACTCAGGCTTACAGGACGTCCTGAAGCAGGCCAGGAAGTTGTGTGGGCATTTCAGGCGGTCTTACATGGCCATGGCACGGTTGGGTCAAAATTCAGCGGAGAAACTACTTGCCGGTAAGGCGCTTGATTTGTGATAGCCCGACTTGCTGGAATTTGACCCTCCTGATGTTTGACCGCCTGCTACAACAGGAGAAAGCCATCACCCAGTATCTCTACAACTACAGTAGAAGGACATGCTCTGGCGAGATGGGGATGCTCTGGCCAAAAAACTGGACTCTCATGCGAAATGCCTGCAGGCTCATGCGGCTGTTTGAGGAGGTGACAAACATGGTAAGTCGCAGTGAAGGCGCCATCAGCGACTTGATCCCGTATGCCTTCTTCCTGGAGCTTGCCGTGCGTAGAGTGGTGGATCAAGCTGTGGATGAGCGTAAACAGGAACAGTTACAGAAGGAAGCATTGTGGGGTCAATTCTCATCAGAACCAGATGTTTCCTCAACACCTGCGGCAGCACAGAGGGGGAGGAGGAGGAGGAAGAGTCGTGTGGGGAAGAGGAGTCAGATGATGAGGAAGGTGTTTTTTTTTAGGAAGAGGGGGAGGCAGCAGAAGAACAACCGCAGTAGGCGTCGCAGGGGGCTTGTGCTTCTTAACGCCCCCGTGGTATTGTTCGTGGCTGGGGGGAGGAGGACAACTTACCTGACATCACTGAGGTAGAGCAAGAGGAGTTGGATAGTATGTCTGGATCCAATTTTGTGCAGATGGCATCTTTCATGCTGTCCAGCCTGTTGAGGGACCCCCGTATAAAAAACACAAGGGGAATGAGCTCTACTGGGTGGCCACGCTACTAGACCCTCAGTATAGGCACAAAGTGGCAGACATGTTACCAACTCACCTAAAGGCAAAAAGGATGCTGCACATGCAGAACAAGCTGGCAACTATGCTTTACAGTGCATTTAAGGGTGATGTCATAGCACAACGAAATAAAGGTACCACTGCCAGTAAACCTTCTCCCATGTCCACGCAGGCAAGGACAGGACGCTCCAGCAATCTCATGGTAATGTTGGACATGCAGACATTCAACGCCTTGCCTTAGCGCTTCGGATCCACCCTCCACCAATGCCTCGACCGGCAGGTAGCCGACTACCTGGCCTTAAGTGTGGATGTAGACACTGTGAGCAGCGATGAACCCCATGGACTACTGGGTGTGCAGGTTTGACCTGTGGCCAGAGCTGTCCCAATTTGCCATCCAACTTCTGTCTTGCCCTGCCTCAAGCGTCCTGTCAGAAAGAACCTTCAGTGCAGCTGGAGGCATTGTCACTGAGAACAGAAGTTGCCTAAGTCACAAAAGTGTTCAGTACCTCACCTTTATCAAAATTAATGAGGCATGGATCCCGGAGGGTTACTGCCCGCCTGAAGACTAAGTCAGTCCCCACATACAGCATCTCTGCCTGCACGCCATGTGACTGGCTGCCTGCCCCAAGACTAAGTTGGTCCCCACACAGCATCTCTGCCTGCAGGCCGCTTGACTGACACCACCAACAGGGTCCACCAGGACTCCAGGCGGATACCTGAATTTTTAAGGCCGCTGCTAGCAGCGGCCACTATAATAATTTTTCTGGTGCGTGTACATGCCTGCCTAATTTTTCTGCCTGCAATGCAGCTGCAACAACAAAACAAAAGGCATGTACATTTGTCAATTCCCCTTCATGAACGTTACCTTGCCGCGGTGAAGGGGCTTGCATATCACAATTAAGCAATGACTGCCGGCTATATGAGTGTGTTGGGGTTGGGGGGCACACCTGACCCAAGAAGATACATAATAAGGTCGTTGCTTCATTGTGGACAGACCAAATTTGATCAGCTGGACACTCAGTCACTGTTGTTCTGTCATTCAGCTACCTCCGCCCGACCATATGGGCTTGAAAACCGCCATCGCCTGCACTCTGGCCATGGGGCGCACCAGTCCAGCACGGCCGTCACCACACAAACAGCTGTGTGCGGTGCGTTACACAGTAAGTTTGGTCTGTCAGTGTGAAGCAGTACACTAATTACACTCCCTGATTGATGTATACACATACAAGATGCTTTAAAGCACTTTAGGCCTCCAATTTAGAAATAAAATGTGATTTGTGCCCTTAAAACGCTGCTGTGCATCAAATCCTGATTTTTCCCTGGGACTTTTGGTGTCTATCCCACTCCGCCATGCCCCCCACCAGGTGTTAGACAGCTTGAAACATCTTTTCCATCACTTTTGTGGCCAGCATAAGTGTTTCTAGTTTTCAAAGTTCGCCTCCCCATTGAAGTCTATTGCGGTTTGCGAAAGTTCGCATGTTCGCAAACTTTTGCAGAAGTTCTCGTTTGCGGTTCCCGAACCGAAAATCGGAGGTTCGGGCCATCTCTATTATCTGCCTTATGGCTAGGATCAAGTGTTATGCCTAGTACATACAATGAGATTTTCTGGCAGATTTACTGCCAGAACGAATATTTCCTACAGGTCTGCTCTGATTTCCAATAAATATTCCGTTCACTTGTCTTAAAAACCGATCAGAAAATCAATCTGAAATCAGATCGGACCTGTTGGAAATAATCAATCTGGCAGTAAATCTGCCAGAAAATGTCATTGTCTGTACCAGGCATTACACTAAGTAAAATAAATAAATAAATAAATGATAGTGGTTGGAGTTCAGCAGAACAGCAAATGATTTGTCTGGAGTTTGGCTTCAACAAGCCTCATTCACACTTCTCAGCGCAGATGGTCATGCAATCGGAAAGCAACACCCACGATCGCTCGCTATGTACGCTGCTGTGCATTGCGCTGCTGATCCCATTTACTACAGTGCACATAGTCTGAAAATCAGACAGTGCAGTGTAAGCACTTAGGATGTTCCTGCGCTTCGCACAGTATACGAGTTGCTGAAATGCACATGGCAACACGTATAGTGAGATATATGAAGGCAACAGAAATGCATGCTTTGTATATCTTTTGTTGCATTCTGTATCGTGTCATCACAAAGAAGGAAATGATGTACAGTATTAGCTATCATTGCCATATTTTACGTGTAGAGATTGTTGCTCTTCTGAACACACATGTGTCTGCACTGTATGTTTATCTGGCGTTAAACTAATAGGAAACTCACCCCACATCCTTTCTCGTTTCATCCCTCTACATAATTAGGATTCTGTTCACATGATAAAAAAAAAGAGAGGAGGGAAGCTGTTTACTCCTCTCGGAAGTAGATAATGTGATTCATCAGAAAATATTTCATCGGTTTCCTGTTGCCCGCCGCACCGCCCAGCATCATATGAGTCATTCCATCACACCCCGCAGTGCCTTTTCAATGAGGACATAAGCTCTCTTCAATCAATCCAAATCGTTCACACAGAACAAGCAGACCAGAAGGGCAATAGACTATTATGCTGTCTCTAAAACACAGCCTGACACCGGTTTAACCCAGATGTTACCATGAGGAAATTCACTATAGGATAAACAAGCTATAGCCTTAGCAGAGGACATTCACCAGCTATACATCACAGTGGATACCAATAAGGCATTGGGTTGCTTAGTTTAAGATAAATGAAATGATAAAACATGAAATACAGATAATGACAAGACCTGATTTATATGTTATAGAAATACCTTTATTACGCTGCCCATAATATGCCAAAAAAGGAGTCAAGGGTGCTTGTGTGTTTCCAATGATTGCCTGTGAGGTTACTTATGAAAGACTTCATCTCAGTCTCATTTTAATTCCTTTTAAGGATTGTTCAAAGCATGCCACACTTTTATATTTGATAAAAGACATTACACAGAAAGCAACGTATGATTTTTCCACTTTCATGTTGTGCTGCAGTAATGACCTGCTGCGTTTATTTCTGTGCACCTCCCCATTTAGGCTTCTTTCCAAGTAAGATGTTGCGTTAGATGCCACGTTAAGGTCGCATAACGTGCCCCTAACGCAGCTCATAGTGGGGTTGAAGCTGGACGTTACATTAAGCCGTGTTAAGCGGCTCTTCATGCGTCCTGTGATGCCGTGATGCATACTCTTGGACGCATGCGGCATGACGTGTTCCTGCCAGCCAATCGCCGCACAGAGCGGCGCTCCCGGAAGTAAACACTGCACGTCACACCGTGCAGTGAATATTGATTAGCCATGTGCCTGGCCAAAGAGGAGGAGGGAAGACCTCTCCTCCAACATCACTGGGCATGTGCAAACAGTCTAACGCGGCTTAGTCGCTTATAACGCACAGCATGCAGCACTTTGTTTTTACCTGCTGCGTTACGATGTAACGCAACATGGGCACTGTGAACAGCCTATTCATTTTTCATTACTGTGCGGTGGGCTGCGTTACAGGCTGCACTAACGTGCGCCTGTAACGTCTAACTGTGAAAGCAGCCTTAATGTAAAGATGGCCATGCACTATTGGATTAGTTGTTATTCAGGTACTTGATCAGCAACTTCCACAATATGTTTTCCTTCTGCCACTCTTCACCATCGTCATTTCTGATCAGAATTCACAAATACCGCAGATATCGGATTTACTGCAACGTGGTAATTTTAGCTGAATCACAGAAATCGAAAGCATTGTACCAATCAGAGAATGCAGAAATTTTCCACAAAAATCGGATCAGTATCTCCGATTTTACTATTTCCATTTTATTTTGTCATTTTTTGTATTCTTTGATGCAAAAAATAACAAAATACTCATTGGAAATCAGAAAAAATGGAAATCAGAATTTTGGCGAAATTGGAAATGGGCATTTCCGACCATCCCGACTAAAGAAGTAGTGCATTTTGTATCTCTGTTTTTAATCCCAGGAGGCAGAGGAGCATCATTGGATTGAATGTCCATGTTAAAGCTATACAAACTAATAGCATAGTTCACACAGAATAAGGGCTGGAGTTTACATTAGAGTAGTTAGTTATATTTGTAAGGAAACATTTTTTGTTGGGGAAGGTAGATATAGAGGATAGAGTTAGGCATCAGGAAGGCATTTACATTAGGGGTTCTGGATAAGTAAAGATGCCAGAAAAACTTTATGTTGGAGACACAGAGGCAGAATTTGGGATTAGGACTCTTGAAGGTGTTTACTTTTGGGGGAGGTTTTTGTTATATATGTTAAAAAAAAATCTCATTAGGGAAGTTAAGGTTAGGTGATTAATGAAGGATATGTCCCAAAACACCATGAAAACACTGTTGCAAACCAAAAATAGATTTTTTGATACCTCGCGTATCAAGAGCCGGTGCTGAAACTAATTCCTCTAGTTCCAGATGTACCTCTTTTTGAAAACCAGTTTCATTCTTCGTTGGAAATGTGCATAACACCATATACAAAAGGATGTTTCTTCTATTTGAACCCTGCAGGCAGACTCTATAGAGTTTCCATTATCAGGAGATTATAGTAGTAGAGATCCACCGTGGGATTGACCCTTCACTGATATTCCTCTGTATGTTCCCTTTACATTAATTAGTCAACATGTTTTCAGACATGTTTACTAAGATTTGCATCAACCAGCAATTAGGTATATTAGTAACAGCAGCAATTAAGTATCTAGGTCAGGCCATTTTACTGATACAGTATAGTTGGATGCTGAGTATATTTGTGAATGTAGAGTTTATGAATCCATTTTAATGGCTAAGTGAAAAGATTACAATTGTAGGCTTTCAGGTCAACCCAAGAAAAGGTCAACTGACTTGTACCATCCTCCTTTCCATGTGCAGTTTCTCCTCTTGCACATTGAGCATGCCCTCTCCTACATCTGCAGCAACAGCCAGACTTCCATGTGCATTACCCTATTCTATGTGTCTATGTGTCACCCCATCCACCACATGAAGCTCTTTTGTATGTAACAGACCCCAATTTCATTTGTAACCATCCCTTCTGTTGCTAGGTTAGGTAAAAAACATAAGACATGAGGAAATAGTAATTTCCTGCTTTTACCAATAGTTACCATGCTACAGCACTCTACTGCTTTGTGAGTGGTTGACATATAAGGTTATAAAGTTGAAGAATGTTGAAGTCTGGCTGCCAGTGGTCCACTAAGATTTGTTTTGGACTGAGTGACTCAGCCAAGCAAGACAAGAGTAAAATGCTGTCACCTGGAAGCCATTTTTATTTTCTCATACTTGGACTAAATGCTTCAGATTTACTTTAAGCTATTTACAAATATGTATGGAAACAGGGTAAGGCTGCTTCTGAATAAACGAGGCAGTGAAACGCACTTTGCGGGTGAGAACAGCTGCTTTAGTAAAACAAAGCTACAATTGGGTGCCAGGCAGCCAGGCAAGCGTTTGCTCAACTTTTACAGCATCCTAGCTGTTCTGAGAAATGCTAACAAAATGTTTGTGAACAATTTGTTATGCTTATAAATGTCTTCAATGTTTTTTCAAACCTTGTTCTCCTACCCTAGGAAAAAATAAACACATTCCAAATAACTTTATTTGTGGCTAGAAACTGACTTACAGATCATGGATAGCTCAGCAAAGCTTCTATCAGGGAAAGTTCTTGACACTCTCAAATGCTCTAGAGTTCCACCAACCCTGTATGTTTTTTTTAGTTAGCATCATTAAAGTTATATTAGATCTCCGGAATTCTTCAAGTGCACCTGAATTAAGGAGGAAAGGGGGCTGACATATTTATTTCCTTTTAAACACTGTAGATTGCCTGGCTGTCCTGCTGATCTTCTGCCTCTAATACTCTAACCCATAAACCCTGAACAAGCATGGAGATTAGATGTTTCTGACTAATGTCTGACTGGATGAGATGCATACTTGTTTCAGGTGTGTGATTTAGATATTAATGCAGCCCAAGAGATCATCAGGATCAGGGGTGCTCGGATACCCCTTTTCAAAATCCAAATTGATCCAGATCCGGATACCCAGATATCAGGATCTGGAACGGATATCCGAATCTGAACTTTCAGATATCTGCGTTCATGCGGATATCTGAACGCATTATCCGGGCTATCCGGGTAGATTCGGATATCTGGATAGAAAAAACGGAAGTGCACTTTAAATTGCTTTAAAAACTTTTTTTTTGTGTAAATGAGGCATGTATCATCAATACTTTTGAAAGGGGAACACTAATTGATGATGTGGGGACTTAAAATCCCAGCGGTCGTGCAGCCCACATTGTGTCCAAAGTTCAACCGCACAACTGGGACATGACAGTGTTTTGGGTTACATATAGGTGGTATCAGTGGCCTGTGGCACCCTGGCCTAGCGGCGGGAGCTGCACAGGCAGCAGTATCAGGGCAATGCAGCAGCAGCAGGTATAACGTGTGCCAGGAGCATGCCGTAAGTGGCATGTGGCAATTGGTACTTAGCATGTGTCACGTGGCACTTGGCACGTGTCACTTGGCACTTGGCATATGGGGCCCATGCAATGGTAACCCCAAGAAAGTTGCATGCGTGTATGGGTCAGCAGTAAAGGACAGTATAAAGGAAGGAGACAGGCAGCACCTTTATACTGTCCTTTACTGCGGTTTACACTTAGAGTTGGCGTTTGTTTGTTTTTTATGATGTTTACTACTGATATCCATTCGTAAGATGAATCATTGCTGAATTGGTGGATCCTCGACAGACTGTTGCTTCCTGATCTCCTACTAAATCGTTGATACAACCTTATAATGTGAGTTGTCACCAGCTGGTTAGCCTCTTTCCTTTTTCTGGGTATCCATGAATGCAGAGCTGTGCCGTGACCCCAATATTTATTGTGGTGGAGATTTTCCTGCTCTTATTCTCTGTTGAAGACTCGTCTTCTGTTTTCTGATTCTGATTTTGGGCGCTGATCATTTATAATTTACCTGTTTGTGAACTCTGGACATTGTTCTTCTCTCAGCAGCGGCCACTTTGTTACCTTGGCGCTGATACACATATGCAAACTCATTTAATATTCTACTCACTGAAAACTCCTCTGAGGCTGGACACCCACTTGCAATTGCTAATCACTCTCAAAAGGGTAAGAGCAATTTTGCAACATAAAAGTGGAGTGATTTCCAGAGTGATTTTTAGGAGATAGGCAAGTTTGGTCCTGCTTTCCCCCATTAAATCCCTCAGAAAATTCTGCATGCAGGGCAATTGCTATTTCAGCAAATCACAATCTCTCCTGTGGGCTCACCTCCATTACAACTCTCTCATTATAACTCTCATAATCGCTGGCAATTCCAAAACGTGGCTAAGGCCAGAAACCCACTAGGAGCGATTTTCTGAGCGTTTTATGATATGAAAACTCTTGCTAATGTAATGCTATGATTGTGATCCCACTTGAGGTGATTTTATAAAAATACCCCATGGCATTGCATTAGCAAGAGCTTTTTCAAATCACTAGAGATTAGAAATCGCTTCTAGTGGGTTTCTGGCCTAAGGTTTGGAACACACTTGTGGAGCTTTTCCAAGCACCAGTGATTTGAAAAGCTCTTACTAATAGAATGCTGTGTGTAATCACACTGTTTAGGTGTGGCAAAACCCTTTGGACCAAGGGCCATATCACCAGTCTTGAGATCGCTAACTAGCAAAATTAAGCATCATTTTTCTGATTGCCCCTAAGTAGTGTTGGGCGAACAGTGTTCGCCACTGTTCGGGTTCTGCAGAACATCACCTTGTTCGGGTGATGTTCGGGTTCGGCCGAACACCTGATGGTGTTCGGCCAAACTGTTCGGCCATATGGCCGAACTAAGAGCGCATGGCCGAACGTTACCCGAACGTTCGGCTAGCGCTGTGATTGGCCGAACGGGTCACGTGTAGTGTTGGGCGAACATCTAGATGTTCGGGTTCGGGCCGAACATGGCCGAACTCCAAACATAATGGAAGTCAATGGGGACCCGAACTTTCGTGCTTTGTAAAGCCTCCTTATATGCTACATACCCCAAATTTACAGGGTATGTGCACCTTGGGAGTGGGTACAAAAGGAAAAAAAAAATTAGCAAAAAGAGCTTATAGTTTTTGAGAAAATCGATTTTAAAGTTTCAAAGGGAAAACTGTCTTTTAAATGCGGGAAATGTCTGTTTTCTTTGCACAGGAAACATGCTTTTTGTCGGCATGCAGTCATAAATGTAATACATATAAGAGGTTCCAGGAAAAGGGACCGGTAACGCTAACCCAGCAGCAGCACACGTGATGGAACAGGAGGAGGGTGGCGCAGGAGGAGAAGGCCACGCTTTGAGACACAACAACCCAGGCCTTGCATGAGGACAAGAAGCGTGCGGATAGCAATTTGCATTTTGTCGCCATGCAGTCATAAATGTAATACAGATGAGAGGTTCAATAAACAGGGACCGGAAACGCTAACCCATCACAGATGTTCATTGTTCATGTTACTTGGTTGGGGTCCGGGAGTGTTGCGTAGTCGTTTCCAATCCAGGATTGATTCATTTTAATTTGAGTCAGACGGTCTGCATTTTCTGTGGAGAGGCGGATACGCCGCCGATCTGTGACGATGCCTCCGGCAGCACTGAAACAGCGTTCCGACATAACGCTGGCTGCCGGGCAAGCCAGCACCTCTATTGCGTACATTGCCAGTTTGTGCCAGGTGTTTAGCTTCGATACCCAATAGTTGAAGGGTGCAGATGGATTGTTCAACACAGCTACGCCATCTGACATGTAGTCCTTGACCATCTTCTCCAGGCGATCGGTGTTGGAGGTGGATCTGCACGCTTGCTGTTCTGTGTGCTGCTGCATGGGTGTCAGAAAATTTTCCCACTCCAAGGACACTGCCGATACCATTCCCTTTTGGGCACTAGCTGCGGCTTGTGTTGTTTGCTGCCCTCCTGGTCGTCCTGGGTTTGCGGAAGTCAGTCTGTCGGCGTACAACTGGCTAGAGGAGGGGGAGGATGTCAATCTCCTCTCTCAAGTCTCCACAAGGGCCTGCTGGTATTCTTCCATTTTGACCTGTCTGGCTCTTTCTTCAAGCAGTTTTGGAACATTGTGTTTGTACCGTGGATCCAGAAGGGTATAAACCCAGTAATTGGTGTTGTCCAGAATGCGCACAATGCGTGGGTCAGGTTCAATGCAGTCCTAGGCCGAAGAGGTCATAGCCTAGGGTCACAAAACCTGTTTATTTGGGCAATTTCAATGGTGGCGAGTCTGACGTACATAAATCGCAGCAATGGCCGTTAGCAACGTCTGAATCTCACGAAATGTCTCATGCAGGTAGAAGACATATTGTTAGACTTGGGCTCCAAAGATGGGTTCCCTACATCTCTGCAAACCAGAGTTACAGGGCTCCAAATTTGGTAAAATCCCCCATAGGCTTTCATTGGGCCTCCTATTTACAGTTCCAAGATATCACATCTTTTCAAAGGGCAATTACTCAGCAGTACCAAATTTTCTAGCATTGTAGGGACCCTTAGGGGGAACATGACTGGTGAGTTTCGGGCCCCTAGGCCAAAGAGGTCATAGCCTAGGGTCACAAAAACCTGTTTATTTGGGCTATTTCAATGGTAGTGATGGTGACGTACATAAATCGCAGCAATGGCCGTTAGCAAAGTCTGAATCTCACGAAATGTCTCATGCAGGTAGAAGACATATTGTTAGACTTGGATTCCATAGATGGGGTCCCTACATCTCTGCAAACCAGAGTTACAGGGGTCCAAAATTGGTAAAATCCCCCATAGGATTTCATTGCCTCCCTATTTCACTTTCCAAAATCTCACATCTTTTCAAAGGGCAATGGCTCAGCAGTACCAAATTTTCTAGCATTGTAGGGACCCTTAGGGGGAACATGACTGGTGAGTTTCGGGCCCCTAGGCCAAAGAGGTCATAGCCTAGGGTCACAAAAACCTGTTTATTTGGGCTATTTCAATGGTAGTGATGGTGGCGTACATAAATCTCAGCAATGGCCGTTAGCAAAGTCTGAATCTCACGAAATGTCTCATGCAGGTAGAAGACATATTGTTAGACTTGGATTCCAAAGATGGGGTCCCTACATCTCTGCAAACCAGAGTTACAGGGGTCCAAAATTGGTAAAATCCCCCATAGGATTTCATTGCCTCCCTATTTCACTTTCCAAAATCTCACATCTTTTCAAAGGGCAATGGCTCAGCAGTACCAAATTTTCTAGCATTGTAGGGACCCTTAGGGGGAACATGACTGGTGAGTTTCGGGCCCCTAGGCCGAAGAGGTCATAGCCTAGGGTCACAAAAACCTGTTTATTTGGGCTATTTCAATGGTAGTGATGGTGGCGTACATAAATCTCAGCCATGGCCGTTAGCAACGTCTGAATCTCATGAAATGTCTCATGCAGGTAGAAGACATATTGTTAGACTTGGATTCCAAAGATGGGGTCCCTACATCTCTGCAAACCAGAGTTACAGGGGTCCAAAATTGGTAAAATCCCCCATAGGATTTCATTGGGCCTCCTATTTACCGTTCCAAAATCTCACACCATTTCAAAGGGCAATGGCTCAGCAGTGGCAAAACTCACCAGTCATGATCCCCCTAAGGGTCCCTACAATGCTAGAAAATTTGGTACTGCTGAGCCATTGCCCTTTGAAAAGATGTGAGATTTTGGAAAGTGAAATAGGGAGGCAATGAAATCCTATGGGGGATTTGACCAATTTTGGACCCCTGTAACTCTGGTTTGCAGAGATGTAGGGACACCATCTTTGGAATCCAAGTCTAACAATATGTCTTCTACCTGCATGAGACATTTCGTGAGATTCAGACTTTGCTAACGGCCATTGCTGAGATTTATGTACGCCACCATCACTACCATTGAAATAGCCCAAATAAACAGGTTTTTGTGACCCTAGGCTATGACCTCTTCGGCCTAGGGGCCCGAAACTCACCAGTCATGTTCCCCCTAAGGGTCCCTACAATGCTAGAAAATTTGGTACTGCTGAGCCATTGCCCTTTGAAAAGATGTGAGATTTTGGAAAGTGAAATAGGGAGGCAATGAAATCCTATGGGGGATTTTACCAATTTTGGACCCCTGTAACTCTGGTTTGCAGAGATGTAGGGACCCCATCTTTGGAATCCAAGTCTAACAATATGTCTTCTACCTGCATGAGACATTTCGTGAGATTCAGACTTTGCTAACGGCCATTGCTGAGATTTATGTACGCCACCATCACTACCATTGAAATAGCCCAAATAAACAGGTTTTTGTGACCCTAGGCTATGACCTCTTTGGCCTAGGGGCCCGAAACTCACCAGTCATGTTCCCCCTAAGGGTCCCTACAATGCTAGAAAATTTGGTACTGCTGAGCCATTGCCCTTTGAAAAGATGTGAGATTTTGGAAAGTGAAATAGGGAGGCAATGAAATCCTATGGGGGATTTTACCAATTTTGGACCCCTGTAACTCTGGTTTGCAGAGATGTAGGGACCCCATCTTTGGAATCCAAGTCTAACAATATGTCTTCTACCTGCATGAGACATTTCGTGAGATTCAGACTTTGCTAACGGCCATTGCTGAGATTTATGTACGTCACCATCACTACCATTGAAATAGCCCAAATAAACAGGTTTTTGTGACCCTAGGCTATGACCTCTTTGGCCTAGGGGCCCGAAACTCACCAGTCATGTTCCGCCTAAGAGTCCCTACAATGCTAGAAAATTTGGTACTGCTGAGTAATTGCCCTTTGAAAAGATGTGATATTTTGGAACTGTAAATAGGAGGCCCAATGAAAGCCTATGGGGGATTTTACCAAATTTGGAGCCCTGTAACTCTGGTTTGCAGAGATGTAGGGAACCCATCTTTGGAGCCCAAGTCTAACAATATGTCTTCTACCTGCATGAGACATTTCGTGAGATTCAGACGTTGCTAACGGCCATTGCTGCGATTTATGTACGTCAGACTCGCCACCTTTGAAATTGCCCAAATAAACAGGTTTTGTGACCCTAGGCTATGACTTCTTCGGCCTAGGACTGCATTGAACGCGACCCACGCATTGTGCGCATTCTGGACAACACCAATTACTGGGTTTATACCCTTCTGGATCCACGGTACAAACACAATGTTCCAAAACTGCTTGAAGAAAGAGCCAGACAGGTCAAAATGGAAGAATACCAGCAGGCCCTTGTGGAGACTTTAGAGAGGAGATTGACATCCTCCCCCTCCTCTAGCCAGTTGTACGCCGACAGACTGACTTCCGCAAACCCAGGACGACCAGGAGGGCAGCAAACAACACAAGCCGCAGCTAGTGCCCAAAAGGGAATGGTATCGGCAGTGTCCTTGGAGTGGGAAAATTTTCTGACACCCATGCAGCAGCACACAGAACAGCAAGCGTGCAGATCCACCTCCAACACCGATCGCCTGGAGAAGATGGTCAAGGACTACATGTCAGATGGCGTAGCTGTGTTGAACAATCCATCTGCACCCTTCAACTATTGGGTATCGAAGCTAGACACCTGGCACAAACTGGCAATGTACGCAATAGAGGTGCTGGCTTGCCCGGCAGCCAGCGTTATGTCGGAACGCTGTTTCAGTGCTGCCGGAGGCATCGTCACAGATCGGCGGCGTATCCGCCTCTCCACAGAAAATGCAGACCGTCTGACTCAAATTAAAATGAATCAATCCTGGATTGGAAACGACTACGCAACACTCCCGGACCCCAACCAAGTAACATGAACAATGAACATCTGTGATGGGTTAGCGTTTCTGGTCCCTGTTTATTGAACCTCTCATCTGTATTACATTTATGACTGCATGGCGACAAAATGCAAATTGCTATCCGCACGCTTCTTGTCCTCATGCAAGGCCTGGGTTGTTGTGTCTCAAAGCGTGGCCTTCTCCTCCTGCGCCACCCTCCTCCTGTTCCATCACGTGTGCTGCTGCTGGGTTAGCGTTACCGGTCCCTTTTCCTGGAACCTCTTATATGTATTACATTTATGACTGCATGCCGACAAAAAGCATGTTACCTGTGCAAAGAAAACAGACATTTCCCGCATTTAAAAGACAGTTTTCCCTTTGAAAATTTAAAATCGATTTTCTCAAAACCTATAAGCTCTTTTTGCTAAATTTTTTTTCCTCTTGTACCCACTCCCAAGGTGCACATACCCTGTAAATTTGGGGTATGTAGCATGTAAGGAGGCTTTACAAAGCACAAAAGTTCGGGTCCCCATTGACTTCCATTATGTTCGGAGTTCGGGTCGAACACCCGAACATCGCGGCCATGTTCGGCCTGTTCGGCCCGAACCCGAACATCTAGATGTTCGCCCAACACTACCCCTAAGTACAGTATGCCTATTATAGTTTTTGTCAAATAAATTAAACATTTGTATGGTAAATAAACCATATTCCATGTGTGCTGTCAACATGTTCCCTTCAGTGTGCAGTGGCTGCTGTTGTTGACATACCGTGTTTCCCCAAAAATAAGACACTGTCTTATATTAAATTACCCTTCCAAAAATGTGCTAGGGCTTATTTTCGGGGAGGTCTTATATTTTTGTGGGGGTAGCCATCACCTTTAGTGTATATAGCCAGATTAACCTCTGCTCGCTGCTAAATAAGCCCTAGTGGCTGTTAGACCTGCAGATCCCCCTAGAAGAAGTCCTAAGCGGCAGAGCTACTATTCTCCCCCAAACCCCTGCCCGCTTTACCTTCGCTGTTCCCGCTCCTGGCCCCCTCCTGCAAAGATCCCCCTAATAGGAGTTCTAAGCATCAGCCCAGCTCTCCCCCTTCCTCCCTGCACCACCCGCCCGCAGGCTCGATTTACCTCCCCGCTGCTCCGGCTCCTGGCCCCTTTCTGCAGAAAATACACTTCCTTCTGTTTATCTGCGCCATAATTCACACCGCAGAGTAGCGGTGACATGTTGTAAAGGCAGCTACTGTAACCAATAAGAGCGCTGCCCTATACAGGAAGTGATCTCTGTTTACTTCCTGTATAGGGCAGCGCTCTTATTAGATACAGTAGCTGCCTTTACAACATGTCACCGCTACTCTGCGGTGTGAATTATGGTGCAGAAAAAACAGAAGGAAGTGTATTTCCTGCAGAAAGGGGCCAGGAGCCGGAGCAGCGGGGAGGTAAATTGAGCCTGCGGGCGAGCGGGCGGGTGGTGCAGGGAGGAAGGGGGAGAGCCGGTCTGTCACTAGGGCTTATTTTAGGTGTAGGTCTTATATTTCGAGCATACTCGAAATATATACTAGGTCTTATTTTCAGAGGATGTCTTAAATTAGGGGAAACACGGTAGTGATGGTTACTAATGAGTGGTTGCTGATGATATAGTGGCTACTGCTAGTATAAGTGGCTACCCTTCACTCATCAAGTCCAGGCCCATGTACCTGTTTTTCCTCTAACTCCACTAGGACTTCTGCAGCAATTTTCTGTTGTCCCATAGTAATCACTATAGGACTACAAAAAATGGCTGACATTTTCCTGTGTATACTGAGTATACACTCCAGTGGCCATTTTTTTGTAGCTCTATACTCATTTATATGGGGCTACAAGAGAGGGGAGGGGGATGCAGAACAGTGACACATGTTGGCCCTAAACATTGGTGCATTCTGCGCCACAGCAACGGCCTGCGGGCTGCATGCAATTAAAATCTCACAGCAGCTTTGGGGGGCATTGGAAAAGGCTTGGTGGGCCGCATTTGGCTCTTGGCCTGGACTTTGAACACCCCTGTACTTAATGGGTGAATTTTTTTTAATCACCCATAGCATTACATTAGCAAGAGCTTTACACATTTTAAGTGCTTAGAAGAGCGCTGCTAGTGGGTTCCAGGCCTTAAAGCTCTCTCTAGTAGGCCATATCCATAAAACATGCACCAACACTCTTATCACTGTGTTGGCTTTTGTTGCTTAATTTCAGTGTTATCTGAGCAAGAGTAGCTAACTTACCTTCAAACATTTTATAAACATTCCTACAACTCTCTGTAAGGCATAAAAGCTGTGACATGGCCTGATGGACTTTAGAAAGGTGATGTGTTTTATTGCAGGGACCACAATTTATTTTCTAGTCCCCTTGGAGCATGATGATGGGCACACAGGCTGGCAGTGGCACTAGAGGTTCACACAATTGATGGCTATGTTGTTATGGGAATACTATCATTTAGGTCTTTTTCATGGAGGTGATAGCTCTTGGAAGATAGCTGCACAATTCTTAAAGTGAACCTGAACTCTTGCACAGCACACAAGGAAAATGGAGAGAAATGCACCATGTGTGTTTTTAGAGAAAAGAGCCTGTCTTAATTCCTCCTCATAGATAAGTAATCACAAGTGTAATGTGAGCTCTCAGCTGTGACAGCACTGGAATTCAGCAGATACAGCTAATACTGTATGTAAATACAGGATGTTAACCCTTTGTCTGCTTCCATGAAAGCAGGAAGTACAGATTTATTTATGCGCTCTCTAAGCTGTAACCAAATAAATGTTGTTGTTTTTTTTTAAAGGAGAACTGTAGTGAGGGGAATATGGAGGCGGCCATGTTTATTTCCTTCTAAATAATATTAGTTGCCTGGCAGCCCTGCTGATGTATTTGGCTGGAGTAGTGACACCAGAAACAAGCATGCAGCTAATCGGGTCAGATCTAACAATAATGTCAGAAACACCTGATCTGCTGCATGCTTGTTCAGGGTCTATGGCTAAAAGTATTAGAGGCAGAGGATCAGCAGAACAGTCAGGAAACAGGTATGCCTTAAAAGTAAATTAATATGGCAGTCTCCATATCACTCTCACTACAGTTGTCCTTTAAGGTTATTATGCTGTTGCTTATATTTTAAAGCAGAGATGAAGTTCAGGTCCACTTCAAAGGGATACTCTTGTCAGTTTGTTTGTTTTTTTTTTTTTTTTTTATGTCAGAGCCTAGTACCAGTCTTTGTGGATTTTGATTTGAAATGAATTATGCTACATTTACTACACTGAATTTATTCTTTTGTTCTCCTGTTCCATAATATCAATACTCTCCACCCCTTGCATAGCAGAAATGAGTCAATGTTCACGTCAGCTCTCCCTCAGCTCTCCCTCCCTATTACCAGAATTGACAATGGAATGAATTAGGAAGTAAAACAGTGCTTCTGCTATCAATATACAGTGGGGTGTGAACATTTGGGGAACCTTGTTAATCATCATGATTTTCCTGTATAAATCGTTGATTGTTACGATAAAAAATGTCAGTTAAAATATATCATATAGGAGACACACACAATGATATTTGAGAAGTGAAATTAAGTTTATTGGATTTAAAGAAAGTGTGCAATAATTGTTTTAACAAAATTAGGCAGGTGCATACATTTGGGCACTGTTGTCATTTTATTGATTCCAAAACCTTTAGAACTAATTATTGGAACTCAAATTGGCTTGGTAAGCTCAGTGACCCCTGACCTACATACACAGGTTAATCCAATTATGAGAAAGAGTATTTAAGGGTGTTAATTGTAAGTTTCCCTCCTCTTTTCATTTTCTCTGAAGAGTAGCAACATGGGGTCTCAAAACAACTCTCAAAAGAACTGAAGATAAAGATTGTTCACCATCATGGTTTAGGGGAAGGATACAGAAAGCTGTCTCAGAGATTTCAGCTGTCTGTTTCCACAGTTAAGAACATATTGAGGAAATGAAAGACCACAGGCTCAGTTCAAGTTCTCGAAGTGGCAAACCAAGAAAAATCTCGGATAAACAGAAGCCACAAATGGTGAGAACAGTCAGAGTCAACCCACAGACCAGCACCAAAGACCTACAACATCATCTTGCTGCAGATGGAGTCACTGTACATCGTTCAACCATTCGGCGCACTTTACACAAGGAGATGCTGTATGCTAAAGTGATGCAAAGGAAGCCTTTTCTCCGCCCACAGCACAAACATAGCCACTTGAGGTATGCTAAAACACATTTGGACAAGCCAGCTTCATTTTGGAATAAGGTGCTGTGGGCTGATGAAACTAAAATTGAGTTATTTGGACATAACAAGGGGCATTATGCATGGAGGGAAAAGAACAATGCATTCAAAGAAAAACACCTGCTACCTACAGTAAAATACAGTGGTGGTTCCATCATGCTGTGGGGCTGTGTGGCCAGTGCAGGGACTGGGAATCTTGTCAAAGTTGAGGGACGCATGGATTCCACTCAGTATCAGCAGATTCTGGAGACTAATGTTCAGGAATCAGTGACAAAGCTGAAGCTGCGCTGGGGCTGGAAGTGAACCTCAGCAAAAGGACTGCAACTCTGGTGCTTTGAGTCCGCCAGGAGAAAAGTGTGATATAAATGTTATTTTTCTTGTCTACTTTTTCTCTTGTATTGAGCATAAATGGTAAATTTTAGGCCATCTTCAGTTGGTACAGTGGTTAGGGTGCTTGCCCACCACACAGTGAGACCCAGGTTTAAATCCCAGCCAATGTGAGTTGGCTTTTATGCTACAAATCCTTAAAGGGAACCTAAATGGAGAAGGATATGGATTTTTCCTTTTAAAATAATACCAGTTGCCTGAATCGCCTGCTGATCCTGTGTCTCTGATACTTTTAGCCACAGCCCCTGAACAAGCATGCAGATCAGGTGCTCTGACTGAAGTCAGACTGGATTAGCTGCATGCTTGTTTCAGGGTGTGATTCAGCCACTATTGCAGTCACAAAGATCAGCTGGACTGCCAGGCAACTGGTATTGTTTACAGGAAACATCCATATCACTCTCAGTTAAGGTTCCCTTTAAAGGAGAACTGTACTGAAAGGTATATGGAGGCTACCATATTGATTTCCTTTTAAGCAATACCAGTTACCTGGCTATCATGCAGATCCTCTGCCACCAATACTTTTAGCCCTAGACCCTGAACAAGCATGCAGCAGATCTGGGGTTTGACATTTTTGTAAGATCTGACAAGATTAGCTGCATGCTTGTTTCTGGTGTGATTCACACTACTGCAGCCAAATAGATCAGCAGGGCTGCCAGGCAACTGGTATAGCTTAAAAGGAAATCTATATGGCAGCCTCCATATACCTCTCAATACAGTTCTCCTTTAAGCAACCTAATGTTTCTATTGCATTGAGCATAAATGGTAAATTTTAGGCCAGCTTCACTTACTACTGTAGTGGTACAGTGGTTAGGGTGACTTGCCCACCACACAGTGAGATCTGTGTTCAATTCCCAGCCATGGTATGATGTATTTTGTTTTTTAAAATAGTATAATTCGCTGTCAGAAGACACCCTCCTCCCTCCGGTAGGAGGGAATAGGTAGAAGGGGAGGTGGGAGGAGGGAGAAGGGAGCCCTCAAGAGGCTAATTAAAATCTCCCTAGAAGAGTGTGTAGCAGCTGTCCCATAACTAATTAGTGTAGGCAGACAACTGAGTCAAATGGTATAAGGACCTAGCTTGGAGGAGGGAGGGTGGGCCTCCAGGTATAAGAGCTCTTGAAACATGTTTTCTATCATTTTTCTAGCTGGTAGAATTTTTTCAAATTTTCAAAGTTCGCCTCCCCATTGAAGTCTATTGCGGTTCACGAACTTTTTCGCGAACCGAACCTTTCGCGGAGGTTCGCGAACAGGATTCGCGAACCGAAAAACGGAGGTTCGCGACATCTCTAATTGTGTGTTAGGGTTAGGAAAAGTGGACGCAGTCAACACCAGCCAAATACATAATCGGGCAATGCCGGGACATCAGTAGGCGGAGACAAATACAAATTTCACTGAGAAGATGTAAACTGCAGCAATTCTTACACTATTAATGGTAGGGTTCTCAAACTTTGCACAGTTGGTCATTGGGTGACTGAGATTAATATTCAGAAAAGTGGGTGGAGCCTACAAAAGCCAATCAAAATCGACCTATTAATCCTTAAAGAGACACTGAAGTGAAAAAAATATATGATATAATGAATTGGTTGTGTACTATGAATAATTACTAGAAGATTAGCAGCAAAGAAAATATTCTCATATTTTTATTTTCAGGTATATAGTGTTTTTTCTAACATTGCATCACTCTATAATATGTGGAGATTACACAACACTCAGCATTCAAAATGAGTCTTTCAGAGCAGTCTGTGAAGTAATGAACTCTCCTCTAGCAGAGGAAAAGTAAACAGTTCAATTACAGTTGAGATAATAAAAGTCAGATAACAGCCCTCTCCACGAATAAGTTAGTCGGAGAGATTAATAGCTTTTTTGCATAGAGATAACAACTGGAGTTTCTCAACTCTTCCTGTACTGGAAACAATTAGACTGATGTATCTGATCTTAAAGAGACTCCGTAACAAAAATTGCATCCTGTTTTTTTATCATCCTACAAGTTCCAAAAGCTATTCTAATGTGTTCTGGCTAACTGCAGCACTTTCTACTATGACCGTCTCTGTAATAAATCAATGTATCTTTCCCCTGTCAGACTTGTCGGCCTGTGTCTGGAAGGCTGCCAAGTTCTTCAGTGTTGTGGTTCTGCTATGAACTCCCCCTTCCAGGCCCCTCTATGCACACTGCCTGTGTGTTATTTAGATAAGAGAGAAGAGAGAAGCTGCTCTAATCAGCTGGATAAATCGTCCTCTGAGCTGGCTGGGCTTTCACATACTGAGGAATTACAAACAAGGGCAAAGCTGTTTGCAGGAAGAAAAGAGCAGCCTGAAACTTCAGTGCATGGGGGAAAGAAACACACAAATGATCTCTTGAGATTCAAAAGGAATGCTGTATACAGCCTGCTTGTGTATGGATGTATTTTCTATGTGTGGACATACTGTACATCAACCTACTTCCTGTTTTGGTGGCCATTTTGTTTGTTTACAAACAAACTTTTTAAAACTGTTTTTAACCACTTTTAATGCGGCGAGGAGTGGCGAAATTGTGACAGAGGGTAATAGGAGATGTCCCCTAACACACTGGTATGTTTACTTTTGAGCGATTTTAACAATACAGATTCTCTTTAATGGTTTTTTTCTTAGCTGTACTACACATGCAAATCATAATATCATCATATTTTTTTTTCGCTTCAGTGTCTCTTTAAGGGGAATATTTAATTGATGCCATTCTTGCACTGTTAATGGCACAAGCCTCTTGCACTGTTAATCACCTGTACCTGGTACAGTTGGCCATTGGGTGATTGGGGTTCAAATTCAGAAAAGGGGTGGAGCCACAGCCAATCAGATTTATTTTATTTCAATGCAAATTATTGATGCCAAAGACCGCAAAGCTCACAAACTTGATCATTAAGTAATTTTGTGTAAGGGTTAGAAAAAGTGGGCGGAGCCAACACCAGCCAAATACATACCTGGGCAATGCCAAGTCATCAGTGGGCGGAGACAAACACAAATTTCACTGGGAAAATGTAAACTGCAGCCATTCTTACACTATTAATTGTAGGGTTCTAAAACTTTGCACAGTTGGTCACTGGGTGACTGGAATTAATATTTAGAAAAGTGGGTGGAGCCTACAAAAACCAATCACAATTCACCTATTGATTTTCAAGGCAAATATTTAATTGCTGCCATTTTTGCACTGTTAATGGCACAAGCCTCAAACCTTGTACAGTTGATCATGGGGTGACTGGTGTTAAATATTTAGAAAAGGGGTGGGGCCACAAACAGCGAATCAGATGTGTTTCATTTCAATGAAAATTATTCATGCCAAAGACCACAAATCTCACAAACTTGGTCATTGACTATTGACAATTGTGTGTTAGGGTTAGAAAAGGTGGCTACAGCCAACAGCAGCCAAATACATACCCGGGAAATATTAGGACATCAGTGGGTGGAGAAAAATACAAATTCCACTACTAGAATGTAAACTGAAATTTGGCACACACATAGTACATTACCTGGAATAAAGTATATGATACTTTTTATTCCCATAACCAAAAAGGGGGTGGAGACAAATACAAATTTCACTGGAAAATGTAAACTGCAGCCATTCTTACACTGTTACACTGGAGGTGTGTTTAGCTTCTAAGTGCACAATGGTTAATTTGCATATATTCAGCAGTGATGCACTGGGAGACATCTCAAGCTCACTCCAACCTGAATTATCGCAAATTCTTTCTGTTTTAAGAAAGCAAACTTTTGTTTTTCTTAACATCTTAGTAAGGGGGCTTTTAGGACCATTGTAGTCCCTTACCCACTCCAATGAGTTCTGGGTCACCATGAGCTCGCTGGTAAGTCTGTACCTCTCGGTGTTACAAGCCCTACTGCATAGAGCCAAATTAATCCATACTGTGCACTGATGAGGATCAAATAATCCAAAACAGTCTGTATGCATGTTGGATTATTATGGCTCTGTACAAATTAACAAGCTGACACATCATTGCATTCCAGCAGTTCTGGAGATGTGTTTAGCTTTTAAAGGGAAGGTTCAGGGAGGGTGGTTAAAAATAAAAATCAATTTCCACTTACCTGGGGCTCCCTCCAGCCTGTGGCAGGCAGGAGGTGCCCTCGCTGCCGCTCCACAGGCTCCCGGTGGTCTCCGGTGGCTGACCCGACCTGGCCAGGCCGGCTGCCAGGTCAGGCTCTTCTGCGCTCCAAGGCCCGGCACTTCTGCGTCCCACGCCGGCGCACTGACGTCATCGCCTGCGCAGTACAGCCCGGCGGACGTCCGATGACGTCAGCGCGCCAGCGTGGGACGCAGAAGTGCCGGGCCTTGGAGCGCAGAAGAGCCCGACCTGGCAGCCGGCCTGGCCAGGTCGGGTCGGCCACCGGGAGCCTGCGGAGCGGCGGCGAGGGCAACTCCTGCCTGCCACGGGCTGGAGGAAGCCCCAGGTAAGTGGAAATTGATTTTTATTTTTTAGCCACCCTCCCTGAACCTTCCCTTTAAGGGTAACAATGGTTAATTTGCATATATTCAACAATGATGCACTGGGAGACATCTCAAGCTCACTCCAACCTGAATTATCGCAAATTCTTTCTGTTTTAAGAAAGCAAACTTTTGTTTTTCTTACTCTGTCAATGGCAGGTTTCTTAAACTTTGCACAGTTGGTCACTGGGTGACTTGGATTAATATTCAGAAAAGTGGGTGGAGCCTACAAAAGCTAATCAAAATTCACCTATTGATTTTCAAAGGAGTGGAGCCACAACCAATTAGATTTATTTCATTTCAATGCCAATTATTGATGCCAAAGACGGCAAAGCTCACAAACTAGGTCATCCTTGAGTAATTGTGCGTTAGGATTAGAAAAAGTGGGCAGAGGTAACACTAGCCAATTACATACCCGGGCAATGCCGGGCGACCAGCTAGTATTGAAATATTGATCACAACAGACCATTTATGCAAAAAAGTTGCAATAATTTATCTCTGTGTAAATCACCTGAAACAATACAGTGTTGCCCCCTCTTATAAAACAGACCCCTTTCCCATCACAGGACACATTAGCAGTACCAACCTGCATGGGGGAGGGGGGGGGGGCTAAGAGGTTAAAACACTTGAAGGGGGTGCTGATTTTTTTAAATTTTAATCATCTGTATACATTTTAAAATTTGTAATGCACAATAATAACAAAATTAACTTTGTGTTGCTAATAAAGTGGTAGACAATAAGAGATGTGTGCTGCTATGAAAAGAGAACCAATATACCTTGCTAATCTAACAAATATACTTAAAAGCACAAAGCTAACACTCAAGCCATAGGTGCAACATACCAAGTGACTTAGGATTCCTATCATGGGTATTTAATGGGCTATAAGATCTGCCAGTACAATGCATGCAGTGCAGGCCGACTGTGTAATTGCATGATGTTCTGGCCCCAAGTATCGCAAGTTACGCTATTAGGCTCCCTGCGCACTGCATGCGATTTCGATTTCGCTATTGAATCGGTTTTTACATCCGATTCCGATTTTTAATCTTTACTGCATGCTGCGTTTTTGATCCATTTTTCTGTTGAATATTCAGGGAAAATTGGAATTGAAAATCGGAATCAGAAAACAGATTTGCAGTGTGCAGGGAGCCTTAGCGTGACCCTGGGTACTCAAGTAGCCTGGCCATTGTGGTAATGTTCATTACTAACGAGCGTTACTGTCAATAACGCACATTACCGTGTAGTGGTCACGCTACTCAAGTACTGCAGGTCGCACTTATAGTGTAACTTGTGGTACTTGCAGCAGGAAATAAGGGTAATACGGTCATGCCCTGTCTGTGCATTGCAGTATTACCGCAATTTAGTATATCAACCACATGATGAGAAAGACATTAGAGATGGCTCAAACCTCCGATTTTCGGTTTGCGAACCTCGAATGCGAACCTCCACGAAAAGTTCGGTTTGCGCAAACTTTTCGAACCGCAATAGACTTTAATGGGAAGGCAAACTTTGAAAACTAGAAACAATTATGCTGACCACAAAAGTGATGGAAAAGATGTTTAAAGGGGTCAAACACTTAACTTTTTGTATGGGTAAGTGGGATACATGCTATATGTCCCAGGGAAAAATCTTTGATGCAAAGCAGCGTTTTAAGGGCAGAAATCACATTGCATGCTAAATTGGAGGCCTAAAGTGCTTGAAAACATCTTGCATGTGTATACATCAATCATGTAGTATCATTAATGTACTGGCTCACACTGACAGACCAAACTCACTGTGTAACGCACCGCAAACAGCTGTTTGTTGTGACGGCCGTGCTGGACTGGACAGGGAATAGCAGTGCACAAATCACATGATAAAGCCTCATTTATGGACATCAAGAGATGGGCACAACCATGGATAACTAGACAAAATAGAGTGGGGAAGTTAAGGTATAATGCGCCACTTCAAATTATGTCCAAAAACACATATTTATTGCACAAATAGGACACATGTGCGCTCAGGCACAGATGAGTACATAACAAACATTTCATTAAAAATAGTCTGCACAGAAAATTAAAACCATGAGGTTTACACAGGGGTCATACAGGCATACTCATCAATGCCATAGTACAAATACGTGCATATACAGTATGTATGGCTTGCTTTGCTTCCTACATATATTATAAGAGCTCAAACTCAGATGCGCGCAATGACAAATGCTTATTTATATATAGTTCACCATCTGGTATTTTGAGTGATGTAAGTGGCTATATCAGTACTTCTAGCCAGTTTATAGCAGATTTCACCATGCAATAATTCGTTTTCTTCTATAAATAGTATTTCTCCTCACTTCAAGTAGGAGTTGATAGAGATAGATGGATACTTGCGTTTAGGAGAGTCAGCATGGCCGGCCGGTGGCTCCTCCCAACTACGTGTTTCACGTCGATTGACGTTTCATCACGCCCTGATGTGAAACACATAGGTGGGAGGAGCCACCAGCCGGCCATGCGACCCTGCTTCCAGCTCTCATAAGCGCGCTAATTACAAACCTGCTGAATGTGGCGTGGCTGCAATTCAGTGCTGTGAGATGGCCTGGTAGACTGCAGGCACAGGAGGGAATCCATTAGCAGACGCCAGCACGTCATGAGCACCTGGCGAACTACAGGTACAAGAGTGACCTCACCAGCTATACCTCTCCATCAAGCACACCTAATGCAGTGTACAACGAACATTAGTGAGGACAACTGGGCCCACAAAGACCAGCTTCATGACATGTCAGAAGCCAGAATTGCCCCCCTCTGGAGCGTTATGATAATCTGCACCGGTAGCAGTTGCGGACTCTCCTAAACGCAAGTATCCATCTATCTCTATCAAATCCTACTTGAAGTGAGGAGAATTACGATTTATAGAAGAGAACTAATTATTGCATGGTGAAATCTGCTATAAACTGTCTGGAAGTACCGATATAGCCACTCACATCACTCAAAATACCAGATGGTGAACTACATATATAAGCAGTTATCATTGCGCGCATCTGAGTTTAAACTCTCATAATATATGTAGGAAGCATAGCAAGCGATAAGTATATGCACGTATTTGTACTATGGCATTGATGGGTATGCCTATATGACCCCGGTGGAAACCTCATGGTTTTAATTTTCTGTGCAGACTATTTTTAATGAAATGTTTGTTATGTACTCAACTGTACCTGAGCACACGTGTGTCCTACTATTTGTGCAATAAATATGTTTTTGGACATAATTTGAAGTGGCGTATTATTTAACTTCCACACTCTATTTTGTCTAAAACAGGTCAATAGTTCATAGATTTTAGCTCTTGGACATATTAAAGACTGTGTCATTGAGCAGAGACAATGAAACATTTAGGGATGGGACGAATCCACAATTTCTTCGAATCCGAATACGAATCCGAATCTAAAAAGGTTCTCGAATATCTCGAACCTTTCGAATCCCGAATCTAACGAATCCTGTGTTCCATGGAATGGTTGCCCACAGTATAGGTAGGCAGGCTAGGTGCTCACACTATTGGTAGCTAGGTAAAGGTGCCTTCAGTATAGCTAGCTAGGCATAGGTGCCTTCAGTATAGCTAGCTAGGCATAGGTGCCTTCAGTATAGCTAGTTAGGTATAGGTGCCTTCAGTATAGCTAGCTAGGTATAGGTGCCTTCAGTATAGCTAGCTAGGTATAGGTGCCTTCAGTATAGCTAGCTAGGTATAGGTGCCTTCAGTATAGCTAGCTAGGCATAGGTGCCTTCAGTATAGCTAGCTAGGTATAGGGGCCTTCAGTATAGCTAGGTATAGGGGCATTCAGTATAGCTAGGTATAGGGGCATTCAGTATAGCTAGGTATAGGGGCATTCAGTATAGCTAGGTATAGGGGCATTCAGTATAGCTAGTTAGGTATAGGGGCATTCAGTATAGCTAGGTATAGGGGCCCTCAGTATAGCTAGTTAGGTATAGGGGCATTCAGTATAGCTAGGTATAAGGGAATTCAGTATAGCTAGTTAGGTATAGGGGCCCTCAGTATAGCTAGTTAGGTATAGGGGCATTCAGTATAGCTAGTTAGGTATAGGGGCATTCAGTATAGCTAGTTAGGTAAAAGGGCATTCAGTATAGCTAGGTATAAGGGGATTCAGTATAGATAGTTTGGTATAGGGGACCTCAGTATAGCTAGCTAGGTATAGGGGCCTTCAGTATAGCTAGGTATAGGGGCATTCAGTATAGCTAGTTAGGTATAGGGACCCTCAGTATAGCTAGTTAAGTATAGGGACATTCAGTGTAGCTAGTTAGGTATAGGGACCCTCAGTATAGCTAGTTAGGTATAGGGACCCTCAGTATAGCTAGTTAGGTATAGGGGCATTTAGTGTAGCTAGTTAGGTATAGGGACCCTCAGTATAGCTAGTTCGGTATAGGGGCATTCAGTGTAGCTAGTTAGGTATAGGGACCCTCGGTATAGCTAGTTAGGTATAGGGGCATTCAGTATAGCTAGTTTGGTATAGGGGCCCTCAGTATAGCTAGGTATAGGGGCATTCAGTATAGCTAGTTAGGTATAGGGACCCTCAGTATAGCTAGTTAGGTATAGGGGCATTCAGTATAGCTAGTTAGGTATAGGGGCATTCAGTATAGCTAGTTAGGTATAGGGGCATTCAGTATAGCTAGGTAGGTATAGGGACCCTCAGTATAGCTAGTTAGGTATAGGGGCATTCAGTATAGCTAGTTAGGTATAGGGACCCTCAGTATAGCTAGTTAGGTATAGGGGCATTCAGTATAGCTAGTTAGGTATAGGGACCCTCAGTATAGCTAGTTAGGTATAGGGGCATTCAGTATAGCTAGTTAGGTATAGGGGCATTCAGTATAGCTAGTTAGGTATAGGGACCCTCAGTATAGCTAGTTAGGTATAGGGACCCTCAGTGTAGCTAGCTAGGGTACCCCTCCCTCTGTGCGTCTCCTCTGCTCACCCCCTACAAAGAAAAAAAAAGCATCGGCTCACCTAACAAGGGGATCCAGCGCCGAATCCTGCTGCATCCCCCGCTCGTCCTCTTCCGATCCCCCGCTCGTCCTCTTCCGACCCCCCCGCGCCTCCTCTGCTCGTCCCTTGCATAGATGTGAGCATTGGCTCACCTAACACCTGCCCTGGATTCCCTACCTGCCGCCAGCGCAGCGCCGCAGACCTCTTGTTTCCTCATCTGTTCCCTCTAGTAACCCGCCCGGCGCTTCAGTGATGACGCGTATGCAAAAGCGGATCACTAGGGGGAACAGAGGAGGAAGCAAGAGGTCTGTGGCTCTGCACTGGCGGCAGGTAGGGAATCCAGGGCAGGTGTTAGGTGAGCCAATGGTCACATCTATACAAGCGGCGAGCGGAGGAGGCGCGGGGGGGGGGGGGGGGTCGGAATAGGACGAGCGGGGGATCGGCGGTGGTGCAGGGATGCAGCGGGATTTGGCGGATTCGTTTAGGGGGAAATTGCGTCGGGATTCGAATCCACGAATCTCGAATATTTCTCAATATTCGAGGGATTTGTGGATTCGCCGGATTCGCCGTCCCACCCCTAGAAACATTAAATCTTCTTTTCACGTAAAATTTAAAGTCATTTTTAGGAGGAGGATAGATACAATTGTTTGTCACATCTGTTTATTTTCACCTCGAATTCACTTTAACTGTGATTACTTTTTTTTTTTTTTGGGCACAAAAAACACGACAATTCTACAAAGGCTAAAAACAGAACTGCCAGGTGAACATTTTAAAATTTCACAACCAGCCAAGAGATTTGTGCAGATGTTTAAAACTGATTATTATTTGCAATGTCTTTGTGTAGTTAATTACTTGAGTAGCAAAGTGGGGGTTTATATTCAAGCTGTACTGCAGAGTACTGTTGGCATAATTACAAAAAAAACCAAAACAAAAAAAAAACATTTTGAATTCACTTTCAGTTTTAAAAATTCCTAAACTAGGTGCAAATGTACATTAAAAGATCATTTTTAATAACATTCATTACAATGTAAAGTTGCAGCATCCGTCTGTGTTTATGGCAGTTCTATATTACAAGTGGAAGTTCTCACTAAAACATTTTGTGTCATCTCAGATTAAAAAATGGTGGTTGTACACGTGAAATAATATGGTAAGGTGTAGGAGCTTGTTATACTCTTGCTACTGAACTAGAATAAAGATTGGATTTTTACTGCTTAAAGATGAGCCTGGAGCTCTATGCATCATTGAGTACAAATCATATCTTTTATTAAGAGGCAATGAAATATGGAAGAGTAACTGTTATACTACTCACATATGAAATGTTGTCATTTTATTATTTCGGGATTGTTCCCGATTAGAATGTGAAAAAAATGAAAAACACTTATAGACTCCTTCTCAAGAAGTGGACTTTGAATCAAATGATATTCATTGTCTTCTCTTCCTGTGTAGGATACTTTTTAAGCCAGGCATTCAGTTAAAGCCAGGCATTCATCTAATCCTTTCCATATCTGCTTAAAGAGGAACTTAAGCCTAAACAAACATACCGTCATTAAGTTACATTAGTTATGTTAATTAAAATAAATAGGTAATATAATCTTTTACCCACCCTGTTTTAAAAGAACAGGCAAATATTTGCATTTTCATGGGGGCAGCCATTTTTTAGGTTGAAAGGATGTGACAGGGAGCATGAGACACAGTTCCAACTGTCCAGTGTCCTGATCATCCCTCCCAGCTGTGAGCGTTAGGCTTCAAATCTCAAATTCAAAATAAAAGAAAACAAATTTGCACCACAACAGCAGAACGAGAACAACAACATCAAAAATCCTATCATGCTTTCCACAGCATCAGGGGAAAAATGCCCGGGCAGTTTTCTTCTGTGCAGCTAAAAATGAGGCTTGGGTAAGAAAAACAAATTTCTGATGCTGTGAAACTGTTAAAGAAACACCAAGCCTTTTCGGTTCTGCTGAGTAGATTGAGTAGATTTTTAGTCTGGAGGTTCACTTTAAACTGTTTTAATTCTCCTGGTATTGGGCTTCAACCTCCATGGCGGTATGATTCTTTCCTGATTTTAGGGTTTTAATGTTTAAAAGGGGTACAATGGTACCACTTTCATGTGCTTTTAGACCTTAAAAGCAAGAAAAATACATACTGCAGAGAGATCTGCAACAGCCCCTGCACAGACTCACCTCCCTGGGATTACCACTCCCTGCAACTTTTTTTATTTTACTCCGAGCCTGACTTGGGTCCCTGCCAAGGAGGTTAAACTAAACTTGAAGTGATTTTTAAAGGATCGCTATCGCAAAAAATAGTAAAATTTAAAATGCATATGCATAAAATCTTAATTTCTCCCAAAGTACAATGCTATTTCTGTGGAATCGATCTATACGTATCTGGTGGGCAGTCTTCCGACTTGCTTGCTTGCACACTGTTTTGGCAGTTGGTCTGTGTAGCCAATGTTCAGTAGTGTTGGGCGAACACCTGGATGTTCGGGTTCGCGATGATGGAACAGGAGGAGGGCGGCGCAGGAGGAGAAGGCCACGCTTTGAGACACAACAACCCAGGCCTTGCATGAGGACAAGAAGCGTGCGGATAGCAATGCATTTTGCCGCCATGCAGTCATAAATGTAATACAGATGAGAGGTTCAATAAACAGGGACCGGAAACGCTAACCCATCACAGATGTTCACTGTTCATGTTACTTGGTTGGGGTCCGGGAGTGTTGCGTAGTCGTTTCCAATCCAGGATTGATTCATTTTAATTTGAGTCAGACGGTCTGCATTTTCTGTGGAGAGGCGGATACGCCGATCTGTGACGATGCCTCCGGCAGCACTGAAACAGCGTTCTGACATAACGCTGGCTGCCGGGCAAGCCAGCACCTGTATTACGTACATTGCCAGTTCGTGCCAGGTGTGTAGCTTAGAGACCCAATAGTTGAAGGGTGCAGATGGATTGTTCAACACGGCTACGCCATCTGACATGTAGTCCTTGACCATCTTCTGCAGGCGAGCGGTGTTGTAGGTGGAACTGGGCAATTGCTGTTCTGTGGGCTGCTGCATGGGTGTCATAAAATTTTGCCACTCCAAGGACACTGCCGATACCATTCCCTTGTGGGCACTAGCTGCAGCTTGCGTTCTTTGTTCCCCTCCTCATTCTGGGTTTGCAGAAGTCAGTCTGTCGACGTGGAACTGGCTAGAGGAGGAGGATGTCAATCTCCTCTCTAATGTCTCCACAAGGGCCTGCTGGTATTCTTCCATTTTGACCTGTCTGACAGTTTCTCCAATGAGTTTGGGAACATTGTCTTTGTACCGTGGATCCAGAAGGGTATAAACTCAGTAATCCACGTCGTCCAGAATTCGAACAACGCGCGGATCGTGTTTGATGCAGTCTAGCATGAATTGAGCCATGTCTGCCACAGTCCTAACAGAATCCTCATCATGTTCTTCTGAGCTTGACGCACCCTCATCATCATCACCAGCATCACGCCGTCGCCCACCTTCTTCCTCGTCTTCTTCTGCTGTCCATTCCCGCTGAATCATGGAAGTCTAACGTGCACCACTCTGTCCCTCAGCAGTGGGGGCGTCCAAGTCCTGCTCCAACTCCAGCTGTTCCTCGTCCTCTTCTTCAGCATAGCTGCTGGGAGGACCAGCGTTTCCTGAGGCAGATTGCCTGATGTTGGTATCATCATCACGCTGATCGTTGTCCTCTTGAGATTCCCCCACTTGCATCATCCTGACTGCGGCTTCCTTGATCTGCAGCATTGATTTTTTCAGCAAACACAGCAGTAGTATCGTAATGCTGAGTGAAGAGTTTGTCACCGCTCACAAGCAACGTGGATTGCTCAAAATTTTGGAGAACTTGGCAGAGGTCCAACATGGTGGCCCAATCAGATCCACAGAAGCTTGGTAGCTGTCCGGATGCGCCTCGGTACTGTGCCGTCATGTACCACTGCACTCTTCTGCTCGCAAAAGCGTGCTAGCATGTGCAGCGTCGAATTCCAGCGCGTGGGTACGTCACACACCAAGCGATGGTTCGGTAGAATGAACCGCTCCTGCATCTTGGTGAGTCCCTCCGAAGCGGTACTGGACTTTCGGAAATATTTGGCCACTCGTCGCACCTTCAGCAGAAGATCTGCCACGCCTGGGTATGTCCTCAGGAACCGCTGAACAACTAGGTTCATAACGTGTGCCAGGAAAGGGATGTGTCTCAGCTTAGCCAACTTTAAAGCGCGAATGAGATTGCTCCCATTGTCCCACACAACCATGCCTGGTTTCAGGTCCAGCGGTGCCAGCCACAAATCGGTCTGTTCCTTGATTCCCTTCCAAATTTCTTCACCTGTGTGCTGCTTATCTCCAAGGCAGATCAGCTTCAGTAAGGCTTGCTGACGCATGGCAACAGCTGTGCTGCACTGCTTCCATGACCCTATTGCTGGGTTACCGATGCCGGATGAGGTACCGCTTTGAGAGGCGTTGGAGGAGAAGGAGTCAGAGTCGAGGTAGGTGCTGCTGTTATCTCTGAGGGACACCGGTCCAGCAGTTTGCGGCGTGGGCAACACCCACGCCGTAGCTGGTGAGGAGTCGCTGCCAGGCTCCACAAGGTTCACCCAGTGCGCTGTCAGGGAGATGTATCGACCCTGGCCAAAGGCACTCGTCCAGGTGTCTGTGGTGAGGTGAACCTTGCAGGCAATGGCATTTTCAAGCTTCTGGTTATTTTGCTAACCACGTGCTGATGTAACGCTGGCACTGCAGACCGCGCAAAATAGTATCGGCTGGGAACCACGTAACGTGGGATGGCCAGCGCCATCATGCGCTTGAAGCTGTTTGTCTCCACCACGCGATATGGCAGCATTTTGCAGGCCACAAACTTGACTATGCTGGCTGTTAGTGCCACGGCCCGGGGGTCATTTGCTGGCAATTTTCTCTTGCGCTCTAACATCTCCAGGACAGACAACTGAACCGTAGGATCGAACACCGAAGGACAGTTGGTTGTTGTTGTCGTGGTCGTTGAAGACTGGGAAACGTCAAGAGGACTGTTGCGGAAACTGACATTGTCGTCTACTACAGATGTTTGTGTACCACGTAATGGCTGGGCTGCTGCTGAGGAGGGTCTGGTGACAACGGAGGCAGTGTTGCTGGGGGCTGGAAGCGAGCCGCTACCCTGGCCTTGCGTGTTTGACCACAGAGTGCTATGTTTGGCTACCATGTGGCGGCGCATGCTGGTGGTGGAGAGGTTGTTGATATTTTTCCCCCTGCTCAGTCGGGTCCTGCACACCTTGCAAATCCCCATGGTAACATCCTCCCTGCAGTCGTCGAAGAAAGCCCATACTTTTAAACTCCTGCTTTGCTGGCGAGTTTCTTTCGTGCCTCTTTGGCGTCTCACTTCTACGGCTATGCCTGTTGTGTCCAAAATACCCCGCCCCCGCCTACTTTTTGGCACACGGCGAACTCTTGCAGCAGTGGGTTCTGCAGCAGACTCATCTGTACTGCTGCTATCCCGACAGTGAGGTTGTACTCGATAATCCGGGTCTGTGTCCACATCGTCCAAAACCTCCTCTTCCATCTCCTCATCTGTGAGTGACTGTGTGTGTGTGCAGTGGACTAGAGCTCCCCAGAACACCCTCTGCGCACCTCACTCCCATGTCTTCAAGATGTTCTTGGTGGACCTCCTGCAATTCCAATTCCTGCGCACATCGCTCAGGGATTTGGGTGTCTTCGTCCTCGCCTTGCATTTCACTGTGTGGTGCATTTACCTCGCACAATGGTTGTGAATCCGGGCACAACATTTCTGGCTGTTCCATTGTTTGTGGGGGTAGGAGTGGGAATAGCTCCTCCGAAGAGGCCATTGTGTCCGGAAATAATTGTTCGGACTGGTTATTCGGCAATTGTGTGCATGGTGTAGCTGCTGGTTGTGTCACCGTTGTGCCCACTGGCTCTTTGTAACTGGCAGAGGACCTCGTGCGTGACAACAAGGATGTGCTGGTGCTGCTGCTGCTTAACCCGCTGCTGGACGCTTGAGAGGTCATCCAATTTATTATCCGTTCCTGCTCTTGTGGATCAGTGAGGGTTGTTTGTCTGGCACACATGGGTGGTATTGAGTGGGTTTTCTTAGGTGCGGCCTCTACGTGAACCGTCAGGGGAAACACCTCTTCCCTTGCCCCTCCCTCTTTCACTGGATTTCTTCATTATGGTTGTACTACTGATCCCAGCAGTACACGCACACTGACTGGCAGTACAGTGGCAATAGACAATGCTATATAGTATGTTATAAACTGGTGATGGACGGAAGTACTACTGATCCCAGCAGTACAGTGGCAATAGAAGACAATGCTATATACTATATTATACACTGGTGATGGACGGAAGTACTACTGATCCCAGCAGTACAAGCTGACTGGCAGTACAGTGGCATTAGAGGACAATGCTATATACTATGTTATACACTGGTGATGGATGGAAGTACTACTGATTCCAGCAGTACAGTGGCAATAGAAGACAGTGCTATATACTATGTTATACACTGGTGATGGACAGAAGTACTACTGATCCCAGCAGTACAGTGGCAATAGAAGACAATGCTATATAGTATGTTATACACTGGTGATGGACGGAAGTACTACTGATCCCAGCAGTACAAGCTGACTGGCAGTACAGTGGCAATAGAAGACAATGCTATATACTATGTTATACACTGGTGATGGACGGAAGTACTACTGATCCCAGCAGTACAGTGGCAATAGAAGACAGTGCTATATACTATGTTATACTTTTAATGCAATTCTTCCAATAAAACTTGTTCCAAAGGTAAAAGGCAAAAAACAGCAATACTTATCAGACAGGAGGTAGTACAATTGACCTGCCTCCGCACCAATAAAAGTTGAATTTTTACTGAAGTAAACTATGGTGAGTAGCTCCTGGATATTTCTTTTTCTCTTCACAATGTTATAGACATAAGCTGTTTTTCATCCGGATGTTGCACCGCTGTTATATTTGCAAATAAGTTTTAAGGCATTGGTGTGCACTCGCTCTTATATCTACTTGCCTGTATACTGTACATACTATGTTATACACTGGTGATGGACGGAAGTACTACTGATTCCAGCAGTACAGTGGCAATAGAAGACAGTGCTATATACTATGTTATACACTAGTGATGGACGGAAGTACTATTGATCCCAGCAGTACAGTGGCAATAGAAGACAATGCTATATATATTATACACTGGTGATGGACGGAAGTACTACTGATCCCAGCAGTACAAGCTAGCTGACTGGCAGTACAGTGGCAATAGAAGACAATGCTATATACTATGTTATACACTGGTGATGGACGGAAGTACTACTGATCCCAGCAGTACAGTGGCAATAGAAGACAATGCTATATACTATGTTATACACTGGTGATGGACGGAAGTACTACTGATCCCAGCAGTACAGTGGCAATAGAAGACAGTGCTATATACTATGTTATACACTGGTGATGGACGGAAGTACTACTGATCCCAGCAGTACAGTGGCAATAGAAGACAGTGCTATATACTATATTATACACTGGTGATGGACGGATGTACTACTGATCCCAGCAGTACACGCTGACCGGCAGTACAGTGGCAATAGAAGACAATGCTATATACTATGTTATACACTGGTGATGGACGGAAGTACTACTGATCCCAGCAGTACAGTGGCAATAGAAGACAATGCTATATACTATGTTATACACTGGTGATGGACGGAAGTACTACTGATTCCAGCAGTACAGTGGCAATAGAAGACAATGCTATATACTATGTTATACACTGGTGATGGACGGAAGTACTACTGATCCCAGCAGTACAGTGGCAATAGAAGACAGTGCTATATACTATATTATACACTGGTGATGGACGGATGTACTACTGATCCCAGCAGTACACGCTGACCGGCAGTACAGTGGCAATAGAAGACAATGCTATATACTATGCTATATACTGGTGATGGACGGAAGTACTACTGATCCCAGCAGTAAACGCACGCTGAGCTGACTGGCACTACAGTGCAGTGGCAAATATAGTATAGGAGGCTGGGGGGCCCTGGCTAGCCTAGCTGGTGAGAGAGAGTCTAACCTGCCTGCCTACCCGAAGCTAAACCCAAACGCAAGTGGCGGAGAAATGACGCGGTTTGGGTATTTATTTACCCGAACCACGTGACCCGCTCGGCCAATCACAGCGCGAGCCGCGTGTTCGTGCCCGAAACACGTGACCCGCTCGGCCAATCACAGCGCGAACCAAACGTTCGGGGAACGTTCGGCCATGCGCTGTCAGGCCGAACATACGTTCGACCGCATGGTCGAACACATGGCCGAACACCACGAGGTGTCCGGCGAAGCCCAATTCGAACTCGAACAGCCCGAAATCCGGGCGAACCCAAACAGTGGCGAACACTGTTCGCCCAAAACTAATGTTCAGTAAGTACTTTTGAAAATAAACAAAAACTCCAGAATCCCCCATGAGGAGATGGACTAGTCCAAAAACGTGTCCAATTTTAACAACCTATTGCAAGTGACAGTGAGGTAGGAAAAAATACATTTATTGTGCTCTTTACTCTGGAACAAATTTTATAAGTTTGTGCATTTTAAATGTTATAATTCTTTGTGATAGTGGTCTTTTAAGCATTAAGTTAGATAGATTGTGCTGGTCCTGAAACATATTAGTTTATTGACTTTATCCTTCACATACACACATACAACCTTCAACGATAAAAATAATAACATATAAACAACCTTACTTTAAAAAGCCATATTACCAGCAGTCCTAGTTAGGACAGCACTTACAAACATTTTTTTCTGAACAAAAAGGTAATTCTAACTACTTCTAATAATCCTATATTGCCACTAATGTGGGGGCAAAAAACTTTTGAATGTACAGTGGGTAAACTGTACTAGTGTGATGTCATGTTTCTAATAATTGGGAGTAAGTCTAAAATGACACGTTTCAGAGAAAAGGGAGGATCCTCATTTGAGTTACCCACCACACTGGACAAAATCAATCTATATGTAGGAGGATCAATTTATATTCATTAGACCACATCAGAAAATAGTTAATTTCAAAAATCAGTACCACACTTTATTATGTCAATAATTTCAAAAAACATAAATAATCTGATTAAACGTTCTGGTTTGACAAACAATCAGAAAAGGATCTTCTCAAAGTACATAATTCCCAGATAATCCAAAAATCGTAAAGTTTTGACAAAACTTTGTCACAGTGCTTTGTTGTATATAATTTCAGGCAATTTCAGGCAACGACACTAGTCCGTTTCGGATCGGATTGACCCTTCATCAGGCCTTTACAAAGCATATATGAATCTAAAATCAAACACATACAACAAAGTATAAAAATATTCAGATACAGGATCTAAACAAGAATATAAAGGGGGCACCAGAATGATGTGTTAAAAAAGAGCAACTGGGAAAGGGCCAATCAGGAACCTGAGTGTCATCAAAAGAAAGACTCCAGGATCTCGCCCCGCCACTGTACAGAAACAAGATGAGCCAGTGATGAAAAACCAAAAAATGTGAATTAACAAGAGGGACAAGGAGAAAATATAGCAAACCCAGAGAAAGAGGCAATAAAGTAGAAATATACCAAACGTGAATAAGTAAAAGAAAGTGAAAACGTTAAGAAAAGAAAAAGAGATTTCATCACAGAGCAAATAATTGTATACATTACCAGGTGCAGATCAATGAGCGGACACACACCCAAAACAAAAGCAAGATGGAGATAGGGACAAGCATAGGGCAACTGTTCCAACCAGACACACCTGTGCCTATTAGTGACAGTGGAAAAAATAGATAGAACAATGTGAAAACTATTCCAAATAGCCCAAGCATCTAATGCTAAAAAACAGCAAAAATTACCAAAAAACATGGCGGCTTAGCTAAAACGAACAGGCCCACAATACGTAAAATGGGGCATTGGCCACAGACTGTAAAAATGGATATCCTAACTCCACAGGATACTGCATCAGCCTCCCACTGTACCTTAAAAAGGGCTCAAAGCACAGCAGGGGGCCACATAGTAAAAGCATATGATGAACTAGAATACAATACCCTGCAAAATAGATCCACAAGATTAATGTCAAAATATTGGTTGCATGAATCAGTGCCAGTGGTGCTCGGATAATTTCTGTGTTCACGGAATAGCCGTGATTCACTAGCATTTTTCCACCATTCAACTGCCGAATCCGAATTGTAATCGATTCTGGATCACGGAAACCAGCCACAGAAATTCCGTGGTTGCAAGTATTCGGAATTCGGTTCCGGCCGTGATCACAGTGGAAATCCTAGATTAGGTTGAATTGGCAGAAATGGGCAGAATTGACATTTCTGGGCCAATCAGAGGCCCCCAGCCAGGCCCTAGCAACCAATCATAGGAGGGGAAGCTCTGCCCTCCCCTCCCCTCCTGTGTATAAAGTGGGGGCCATTTCTAGAGCTCCGTCCTTGCTAGACTCTGTGGCACTGAGAGGATCATCTCCAGGCCATATTGTACATCAGCAAGAGCGTTTTCAGTCCTTACATTGCCTTTATACTGTATCTGATGCTTGTATTCAGCTAGTTACTACTAGTCAGTGAGTGATTACTTAAAGGGGTTCTGTGGGGGTTTCTGAGGAGAAAAACTGCCACTTACCTGGGGCTTCTATCAGCCCCCTTCAGCGGTAATGTCCCACGCCGTCCTGCTCCCATCCGCCGTTCCCTGCAGCCAGCACCGGGCTATTATTCGTCTGTCACACAGACGACTAATGCGCGCCGCCGCTCCTCCGCTCGCGTCATCTGAGGCTTACTGCGCAGGCGCAGTACAACGGTTTCTTGTACTGCGCTTGCACAGTAAGCTTCCGATGACGTAGGCGGAAGCGAGCGGGTGCGCGGCCACTGTAGCGCAGCCGCAGTTGGATCCCATGCCGCGCTAGACCGGGGCCGGCGGCAGAGAATGGCAGATGGGAGGAGGACGGCATGGGACATTACCGCTGCAGAAGGCTGATAGAAGCCCAAGGTAAGTGTCTGTTTTTCTCCTAAGAATCCCCCCACAGAACTCCTTTAAAGAGGAACTGTCGCGAAAATCGTAAAATTTAAAACACATACAAACAAGAAGTACATTTCTTCCAGAATAAAATGACCCATAAATTACTTTTCTCCTCTGTTGCTGTAACTTACAGTAGGTAGTAGAAATCTGACATTACCGACAGATTTTGGGCTAGTCCATCTCTCCATAGGGGATTCTCAGCATGGCCTTTTTCATGATTGCTAACTCAGTAAAGGACCAGCCCTTAAAGCGTTGCTATTATATAAATCCAGCATAGCGGGGTCTGAACCCTCTATAACAGTAATTATAGATTGACGGTATACCTTGAAAGGAATCAGAGCACTCAGTATATGATTTTATATAAAACAAGTATTTGCTTATCATACAGCATATATACAAAATATGAACAGTTCCAAGTAGTGTTTCCTTCTAACAGTATTCCATCTCATCAAGGCTTTAGAGCCAAGCAATCATCAATCTTCTAAGTACATTCAAAAAAGAATATAACAGTTGTGTTATGTAGAATAAGATCAAAAGTAGTCTCATCTGTATCAATAGCTGTGTATATAATAGCTGTGTAAAACTTGTAGTAATCTTCTTAAAGAAATAGCATAAAAAATAGCTTCTAAAAAAACTTCTTGCTCACATCTTAACAGAACATAATGCTGAAAAATAAATAAAGTAAATCACCAGAATATTTAGCATATTACCCCTTCTCTGTCATCTCTTCAGCATCTAGAACCACGTGTGGGAAGGTAGCTTCTGCCTCATGTGTCTTCTCAGGAGATTGTTTGGCTTCTGCAAACTATGAGCTTTCAGCCCCTACTTTTATAGGGATGAAGCAATATGGCTGCCTAATCTGGAATTTCCCTGAATCCCAGGTTCTGATTGGCTAAAACTTTGTGCGTCAACTCACTGTCTTTGACATTTAAAATAACCATAACACTTTTTTGTTTTGAATACCTTAATTATCTTAACTTGTGGGAACTAACCTCATTTGGAGTGTTTACAAATTCTGATCAGGTCATTTCTGACACAGTTAATTAAAAATGGACGTCAACAGCCATCTTATCTGCTGGATGACTTTTTTCCCAAGACATGGAGACTAAACTATGTCATTTATGACGCATTTCTGATAAAGTGTTCTCTGCTAATTAGGTTGGAATGTCTCGGTACTTTCCCAGACATAAGATTGGTCAGGTTGACAATGTAACCAGACCTGTGAGAGTCCTCAGCAATTTAGGGCTTATTAAAACATACAGGCTTCTAATATACTTATTTAAATATAAAGCTTATTATATAATTCTTCTTAAATCAATCATATAAGAAATAATTGCATATTAAATCTTAATTAAAATCATGTTCTTTATATTTGCCTTTCTTATGAATAAATATAATAACTTCCACCGCAAGAGGTCACTATCTCATCATAAATAACAATCTATTAATAATATTCATTTTATAAGACTATGAAACCGCCAGGTGGCATCATTTGTCCTAAGTACGGGACAACCTTACAAAGTTCAGTATTTACATTCCAGAATTGTTTCATAGTCAAAACATGGCATTATATTCTTGCTGTCTGTAACGGCCTTGTAACAAGTACGTCAACAATCTTCTAGCTTACAAGTTAAAACAATCTTACAAAAGTTTTACTTTCTCTTACTATCACTGACAGAATCCAGCATTAAATGTAATTCAAAGTATTAAATTATATTATAGGTTTTAACAATAATTATTTCTTTCTTTAGAAGGACTGCATTGATTATTAATATTTATATATACATCCACTTATGACAGCTTTTACTGCATAAATAAAAGCGCTAGAATTCTGACAAAGACATTCCCTGAAAAATCTTTATACAAAGATGCTGGCCAGCCTTCCTGCTCACTGCACACTATTTTGGCAGTTGGATAGAGCAGCTGCCATTCACTAAGTGCTTTTAAAAATACAGAAAACTCTGAGAACCCCCCTATGAGAAGATGGGCCAGTCCAAAATCTGTTTGTAATGTCAGATTTCTACTACCTACTGTAAGTGACAGCAACATAGGGGAAAAATAATTTATGGCTCATTTTACTCAGGAAGAAATGTACTTCTTATTTGTATGTGTTTTACATTTTAAGATTTTCGCGACAGTTCCTCTTTAAGTCAGCCCCACACTTGCTGTGACATCCACCCACGGACATCCACCCTCCAGGTGCCATTGGGACTCACCTCTGTGATTGCTTAAAGTGTATTTCCCTGTTTAAAACCACTTATTATCAATTAACAGCCGCATTTAAAGTGTTGATTTAACTTTAAAATCGATTTTCTCAAAAATGAATAGTTCTTTTTGGAATTTTGTTTAAATTGTAGCCCCTTATCACCTTTATAATCCATGCAATTTGGGGGAATGTAGCATGTATGGGGGCTTTAATAATAACTAAAATGCTTTCCTGTGATCACGGCCGTGAATTTTCGAGTCAAATTCCTAAGTCTGTTTCAAATCCGAAAATTAATCAAGGAATTTCTGGATTTTTTTACAATCACAGCCAAATAGTCGAATCCGTGATTGGGTAGAATCCGAGCAGCACTAATCAGTGCAAGAAAAATGGCACAACCATTTCACTGAATATGCGAATGCAATGTAACTGCCCAGCAACGAGCAGGAGTGAAGCAGCCAAATACAGCAAATATGCTTGGCTAAAGGCCAATCTAAAGACCTTTAATATAAGCAAGTAAAACACGCACTTAAAATTACTGACTAATCAGTTGCTACAGATCTAAATCCAAAAGAACAAAAATAATGAAAACATTTTTTGACCAAAGACAGATGCATTGGATACCAAAGACCTATGCATACGGAAGCAATGAAAGACATATGCATGCAAATACACAAGACAAAAAGGGAGCGCCCCATATGCATGTATGTACACATGTATGAAAGGCAATTACACACAAAAAAAAAACTAAAAACCATACCATGCAAATACGGTTCCAAGTGGTGCTTTTAACCAATAAATGCAGAAATATGAAACTCCAATTTTTTGTTACCTTTTTTAAAGTCAATGTATTCTGATAGCTTGTGATTTTTGTTGCTCACTAACAATGTTAACCACTTTACCCCCGCGCGTACGTATTTCTCCGCCCCTTTTTCCATCCTTTAAAAACCAGGGACGGAGAAACACGTACTTTCCGCGTTCCCGACGCTGCCCGCGCTCCCGCTCGTAAACACGCCGCCCGCCGCTAGTAAACACGCCGCCGCCCGCTCGCCCAGAGATCAATGAACGGGAAAATCCATTCCCGTTCGTTGATCTAAGCCCCGCAATGATCAGCTGCTCTCCTATGGGCAGCGCGATCATTGTGAGAAAAAAACTCACGTGTCCAGCCTCCTTATACTTCCTCCAAGCTTCCGGAAGGAAGCTTGGAGGTCGCATTAAAACAAAAAGTTACTGTGGCCATCTTGTGGCCAAATAGTAAACTACACCCTACACATTTTTCACATACAAATAAATGACTTTTACACATAAAATTAACTCATTACCTCCCACACTCCCTATTTTTTTTTTTTTGTAATTAAAAAAAAATTAAAAAATTTACAATTAAAAAAAATACATAAATAGTTACCTTAGGGACTGAACTTTTTAAATATTTATGTCAAGAGGGTATAACACTGTTACTTTATAAACTATGGGCTTGTAATTAGGGATGGACGCAAAACTGAAAAAAATGCACCTTTATTTCCAAATAAAATATTGGCGCCAAACATTGTGATAGGGACATAATTTAAATGGTTTTATAACCGGGACAAAAGGGCAAATACGTTTCATGGGTTTTAATTACAGTAGCATGCATTATTTAAAAACTATAATGGCCGAAAACTGAAAAATAATTATTTTTTCCCTACATTTTTCCTATTTTCCCATTAAAACACATTTAGAAAAAAATAATTCTTGGCATAATGTCCCACCTAAAGAAAGCCTAATTGGTGGCGGAAAAAACAAGATATAGTTCATTTCATTGCGATAAGTAATGATAAAGTTATAGATGAATGAATGGAAGGAGCGCTGAAAGGTGAAAATTGCTCTGGTGCTCAGGGGGTAAAACCCCTCAGTGGTGAAGTGGTTAAAATAAGTTTTTTTGGGGGATCAGACTCATGCATGGATAAATAATGCGAATTGCTATATTAACTCTCATACTGCAGGGGAAGAAAGTTTTAATTTGACTAAAATCTATTTTAAAAATGTTTTTTGGGGACATTTCTGATGCTGCGTACAAACAAAGGTGTTTAAAGTGTTTAAAGTTACATGATATATATATATATATATATATATATATATATATATATATATATATATATATATATATATATATACATACAGCGGCTTGCAAAAGTATTCGGCCCCCTTGAAGTTTTCCACATTTTGTCACATTACTGCCACAAACCTGAATCAATTTTATTGGACAATAAGGGTATAAGAGGCGCCCTGGTGTAATAAAAGCATCTAAAAGCAGTTTAAAAATGGGAAATAAATTTGAGGTAGCTTACCTCAGTGACGAAATCTTCAACTCTGACCAGCTTCCCTGTCCCTGCTTAAGAGAAGCACCTCCAGAGCATAATGCTGCCACCACTATATTTGACAGTGGGGATGGTGTGTTCAGAGTGATGTGCAGTGTTAGTTTTCTGGCACACATAGCGTTTTGCATTTTGGCCAAAAAGTTCCATTTTGGTCTCATCTGACCAGACTAGAGCACTTTCTTCCACATGTTTGCTGTGTCCCCCACATGGCTTGTGGCAAACTGCAAACGGGACTTCTTATGTTTTCTGTTAACAATGGCTTTCTTCTTGCCACTCTTCCATAAATGCCAAATTTGTGCAGTGCACAACTAATAGTTGTCCTATAGACAGATTCCCCACCTTGAGCTGTAGATCTTTGCAGCTCGTCCAGAGTCACCATGGGCCTCTTGACTGCATTTCTGATCAGCGCTCTCCTTGTTCGGCCTGTGAGTTTAGGTGGACAGCCTTGTCTTGGTAGGTTTACAGTTGTGCCATACACCTTCTATTTCTGAATGATCACTTGAACAGTGCTCCGTGGGATGTTCAAGGCTTTGGAAATATTTTGTAGCCTAAGCCTGCTTTAAATTTCTCAATAACTTTATCCCTGACCTGTCTGGGGTGTTCTTTGGACTTCATGGTGTTGTTGCTCCCAATATTCTCTTAGACAACGTCAGAGGCCATCACAGAGCAGCTGTATTCGTACTGACATTAGATTACACACAGGTGAACTCTATTTAGTCATTAGCACTCATCAGGCAATGTCTATAGGCAACTTACTGCATTCAGACCAAAGGGGGCTGAATAGTTACGCACACCCCCCTTTGCAGTTATTGATTTGTAAAAAATGTTTGGAAACATGTTTGATTTTTGTCCCACTTCTCACCTGTACATCACTTTGTATTGGTCTTTCACGTGGAATTGCAATAAACGTGGAATTGCAATAAAATTGATTCAAGTTTGTGGCAGTAAAAACTTCAAGGGGGCCGAATACTTTTGCAAGCCACTGTATATATATATATATATATATATATATATATATATATATATATATATATATATATATATATATATATATAGTGAAGTTTAGAGGGGTCGCAGCCAGCACGCAGTACACAGTTTATTTGGCAGTAGAACATAAACAGCTTTACTTCAGCAGAAATGAAGAAAACAAACAGTAGCTTACGTCAGCTTTGGTAATGAAAAGTCCAGTTTGTTCAAAGTAAGGATAATTTCCCATAGGCCAAAGCCACACTCACAGCAGTCCACCGTGTGGTTTGGCTTCCAGTAAGTCCAGTATGCCTCCTTCACAGGCTATCCAGTAGCCAGCATGCTACCACATCAACACACTCCTCACAGACTGCCTGTGAGGCTGCCTATATACATCATTAACATAACATTTGCATATTATTCATGAGGCTCTCAGCCCTACTGACAAACCAGGTGTGTGCCTAGCTGGGATTGGAAGGCCCGCCCTTGCTTCCCTCCCATCCCAGGAGTCCGGCCCTGACAAGAGAAAAAAAAACAGACAAGCAGCAATTGCTTGCTGCTTCAAATTCCGGACTCCCTTCCTTGGACCACACAGGGTTTTAAAGGTACCCCACCCCCATATATCGGGGAAACATACCTCCCATCCAGCACCCATCCCCGATGACCTCTACAATATGTATAGAGCTAAGTATAGAATGTAAGTGTACAGTGTTGCTGTTTCTAGTCTAGGAAAAAAAAACCTTAGTGATTCCATAAAGGTGTATACTATGTGAATGCAACCTGCAAAATTGTTTTGCATCTTTCCCTAGATCCATCCCAAATTGTTTTGAATTTGTTTGTAGCAAGCTGTTCCTTATCTTTAGGCATTTGGTGAGTATCCAATGCCATTTGTTTCATATGGCTGTTGTAGTTGCCCTCTGGAGAAGAAAAATAACTTTCAGAATCTTTTTTCATTGTCTTTGTTGGTGCTAGGATCAGATGCCCTTTGAATTCTAGATATTTTGACCTGTTCAGCTAAAAATTTTAGAGTGACACATTCAAGCAACTCTACCAGCAGTGTCTGCAGGGATGCCATAGATCTTAGATTGCTTTCCAAAATAAATGCAAAGACAACTGTCTTTTTGTGTATATACCACCATATATATTAGTGAGTTACTCCCCCCCCCCCCACCCCCGATTTCTATTAAAATACACAAAAAATCAATAGTTTGGACAAAATGTAAATGAGATTTGTGTGCTACAGTATAAAGTACTATTAGTAATATATATATATATATATATATATATATATATATATATATATATATATATATATATATATATAACACAAAATAAACATGAGAAGTTTGTTGATGAATTTACAAAAAAATACATCATTGCTGAGATCTTCACAGTAGCTGATGTGCTACATAAATAACATAACCTGTACTTTAGAAATCAGAGGTGACAGATGTTGCTGGTGACCCTGTATAAGCTCAGTTGTACAATTGCTTCCATTTATACAAGACATGTAACACAGAAGTGGCCTCTTACATCAATGTATGTATATCTTAAACCGCATCTGATGTCATCTTCCATTTTCATCCTGATTGGGGTTGTAGGGCAAGAAGATAAACGTCCCTTTGTCCAAACATCCCTTTGGTGTTAACTAATTATTCGTTAGGAACTGAAAAGCATAGTAGGGTGCCTTTCATTTGACACCGTTAGGGCGTGTTCACACTATGAGCTTTTGGATTTTTTTAAGCGCTGCCAATTTTTTAAAGTGCTTGTGCAATGATTTCCTATGTGAGTATTCCAACATGAGTGATGAGCTTTCTTTCCAATCGCAAACGTGGGTCCTGCACCATTTTCTGAGCGTTTGCGCTTCAATGCAAGGTATAGGAAAATCACTAAGTGCATTACAGCTGAATTTATAATGTGAACTAGGACTTACTGTATTTGGTATCTTGCAATTAACCATCCAAATATTACCTCTATTAACTGTCTTAAAGGGTACCTGTAACCTTAAAAAAAGTTAGATACTTATCTCAGTAGGGGGAAGCCTTTGGATGGTTCAGAGGCTTCCCCGGTCTCTCTATGCCCCTACTGCTTTGCACTGGGATCATCTAAACAATCTGTAACAAAAGTAAAAGATTGTTTGCAGCCATCAGGGCTGTGCAGAGGATTCTCAAGGGGGTGGTGCTCAAATTTGAAAAAGGGGCCCTAATCGATCAATCGTGCTAAATTGTGTATGTAGCATTAGTAGATGCAAAACTGCAGTAAGTGCCAAGGTGCAGTGGGTGCCCAGATGCAGTGGGTGGTAAGATGCAAAGGTCCACTTTGTGCTAAGTTGCAGTGAGCGCCAAGATGCCAAAGTACAGTCTGTGTCAAGCTGCTGTGGGTACCAAGGTCTAGTTTGTACTGGGTGTTTATTTGCAGTGGGTGCTATGCTGTATTGAGTGCTTAATGAGTAGCATATGGTGATAAACAATAGTGGGTAATTGGTACAGGGAGCCATGTGAGTGTTGAACATGAGTGAGTAGGAAGTGCCATGTGTGGTCTAGATGTGTGCCATGGGAGAGTACTGAGTCTCATATGGGTTTGGACCATGGGTGGGTACTGGGTGCTATTTGGGTGCTGGGCCTGCTGGCCATGGACAGGTACTAGGTGCATATAATGGCTTTTGAACTTGGTGCCGTGTGAGTACTGTGCCATGTGGGTGTTGATTATGGGGGTTATAGGGTGTCATGTGGGTCTTAAGTGCAAATACTGAGTGCCAAGTTGGTACTGTGAGTAAGTACATGTTGACATATGGGTGATGGGTGCTGGCTAGTGGGTATTTGTTGTCATGTGGGTGCTAAATGCAGATGATGGGTGCCATGTGGGTTCTGGGTGCTGGCACAGGGTGTCATGTGGATTCTGGCTGTATGGGTGGGTATCAAGCATCATGTAGGTGTTGATTGCAGGTACTCAGTCCCTTGTGAGTTCTGGGTGCATGCACTTGATGTCATGTGAGTGCTTGGTGTTTGTGCTGGGCACCAAGTGGATGCTTAGTGCAACAGGAACTACTGCAGATGAAACATGTGGGTGTTGGGTGCAGGTACTGGGTATCACATAGGTGCGAATACTTGGTGCCATGCCTGCACTCGGTGCTAGCTATGGGTGGGCATTGTGTAATGTGGATTCTTAGTGCAGGTACTATGAGTGCTAGTACTGGTTATGTGAGTGCATATAGTGGGTGCCATGTGGAGGCTAGGTGCAAGTACTGTGCCATGTGGGTGTGAGTACTGGGTGCCAGCTATAGGGTGAAGGGGTGCAGGTATTGGGCGTCATGTGGCTGTTTGATGCAAGTACTAAGTGCCATATGGAGGCTGGATGTGAGTATTTGGTGCAGGGGTGCTTGGTGCAAGTACTGGGTGCTTGCTATAATGGGGGGTACTGGTTGAGTGTAATGTGGGTGCTGAATATTGGTGGGATTGCAATGGGTGTAAGGAGTGGGAGGTCACTGTGGGTACTGCTATGAATGGCATGGGTACTGCTAGTGGAGGTAGAGGTCAGTGTAGTTGCTGGAGGAGGTAGAGGTCAATGTGGTTACTGGAGGAGGGAGTAGTTGTGGATGCTGTGTGTTGGGAGGGGTCACTGTGGGCACTGGCGATGGGAGAGGTCGCTGTAGGTGCTGCTTTTGGGATGGGAGGTCCCTGTGGATGCTACAGGGGACAGGAGGGTAGCCTCTGGGGGAGGGAAAGATCACTGTGGGTGCTGGGGGAGGGATAGGTCAGTGTGGATGCTGGGGTAGGTAGGATCACTGCTAGAGCAGTGGAGGAAGAGGTCACTGTGGGTCGTAGGTGGAGGGAGAGGTCACTGTGGTTGTTAGGTGGAGGGAGAGGTCACTGTAGATGCTAGGTGGATGGAGAGGTCACTGTGGGTGCTAGGTGGAGGGAGAAGTCACTGTGGGTGCTGGGGTGAGGTAGAGGTCAGTATGGGTCCTAGGTGGAGGGAGAGGTCAGTATGCCACACTAGCATTCCTGTCCAGGCCTCTTCAAAGAGTGTTTTGTGGGTGGAGCTTCACATTGGTGGGCGGAGCTTATTCAAGACAGAGGCTAAGCTTATTTTACACGACCAGAGGGGCCTTTTTTGATGATTTTAAAAGGGGGGGGGGGTGTCTGGGCACCCAGAGCACCCCCCTCTGCACGTGCCTGGCAGCCATGTTCCCCTCTGTGTATGAACATGGTGGCACTGCGTAGGAGCAAAATAGGGCCCATGCAGTAGCATGGAGCCGCTCTTGCACATCTTTTTTCTCTGTGCAAAAGCAGCTCTTAGCTACTGCCCAAGCATGAACCTAAATGTGGCACAGTGTGACCACGTTTGTATACAGAGGGGAGCGCACCTGGAAAGATGAAGAGGATGCTGGCTGGCAGAGCAGGTGTCACAAAGCATGGGGGAAGCTTCTGTAGCATTGTAAGTATGTAACTTTTAAGTTGTAGGTTTACTTTAACCACTTACCACGTATGAAGCAGTATATCTACTCACTGTAGGACTGCCGTTCCAGCACAGGGATGTAGATAATTGACTATGCATTCCAATGCGTCTATGCATTCCAATGGGTCCGTGATAATGAGCTTGCCCGTGACCTCTCCACCGAGAGTAGTAGACTGCTGATCAGTGAGTGGGAATACAGTTCCTATTCACCGATCAAAGTGCCTGTGATCAATGACCATCGGTATCAATGAGATGCCATAGTCATTGATAAATTGAAAGTGAAAGCACACACACATTATTTTACTGTTTGAAGTACACAGGACATCTAGTGGCCAGTAGTAAATAGTAAAAATACACCTTACATACGTTTTATTAAATAAAAATACATTAACTTCTTGAGGACTACAGGCTTACAACCCTCTAGAAACCAGGCATTTTTTTACAATTCAGCACACTGCAGCTTTAACAGTTAGCTGCACGGCCATACAACTTAGCACACAAATTAATCTTGCCTCCTTTTCTTGCCACCAACAGAGCTTTCTGTTGGTGGCATCTGCTTGCTTTTAAATTAATTTTAATGGTTTGTTTTTAATAAAAATTGTTTTTTAAATTATCCCTCCTTTCTTCCATCCACCCCTCCCTCCCCCTGAGATCCAATAACTGTGATCACCTCTCATAGACATCAGCCTATGAGAGTGACTGCTTTGTGAGCCATTACAGGGGACAGCCAAGAGACAGGGCTGTCCCCAGTACAGGACTGTGCTAGATTGCAGCACTGTACAAAAGAATATAACGTATCCATGTGCACATTCCCCGCTAATCTCCGCCCACCACTCTAGATGCCAATCAGCGTTAGGCGGCCCTGGGGGAGCAACTCTGAGGCCGCCAGTTGGTGTTAGGCAGTTGCAGAGTGATTAGTTCCCCATTAAAATTAACCTCTTACCTGCCACACTCTCCCATAGTTACCAAAAAAACCTTTTTAAAGAAAATACATAGTTACCTTAGTGACGCAACTTTTTAATGTGTTTGTCATGGGAGTATATTACTGTTATTTTTGCAAATAAAGGATTGTAATTAGTGACGGATGTAAAACTGAAAAAAATACACCTTTAATTCCAAATAAAATATTGCTGCCATACATTGGATTTGGGACATATTTTAAACTCATCTGAAATAAAAATGAAAGTGAAAGCGCACACATTTTATTTTACAGTACACAGGAATAAACTGGGGGGGGGGGGGGGGGGTTTCTAGTGGCCAAATAGTACAAATATACCTTACATACATTATGTTAAATAAAAATACATTAATTTCCCATTAAAATTAACCCACTCTCCAACAGTTGCCCCCCAAAAATTGCATATTAAAAAAAATTGCATTTAAAGAAAATACTTTGTTACCTTAGGGACCTATTTTTTTTTATATGTATGTCATTGGCATTAGATATTACTGTTATTGTTGCAAATGAGGGCTTGTAATTAGTGACAGATGAAAAACTGAAAAAATGCACCTTTATTTCCAAATAAAATATTGTTGCCATACATTGTATTTGAGACATATTTTAAACTCATTTGAAACTGGAAAAAAAAATGAAAGTGAAAGCACACACACATTATTTTACTGTTTACAATAGAAAGGAATAAACTGGGAGGGGTGACATCTAGTGGGCAAATAGTAAAAATACACCTACCATACATTATATTAAATAAAATACATTAATTCCCCATTAAAATTAACCCCTTACCTCCACCACTATCTCAAAGTAACCCCCCCTCCCAAATAAAAAAAAATTGTATATAAAAAAATTTAGATTTTAGAGAAAATACATAGTTACCTTAGGGACTCAACTTTTTCAATATGTATGTCATGGCAGTATATTACTGTTATTTTTGCAACTAAGGGCTTGTAATTAGTGACGGATGTAAAACTGAAGAAATACACCTGTTTTTACAAATAAAATATTGTTGCCATACATTGTATTTGTATAACTCTTAACTCTACAGTGCAAAATGTCAATAGTAAAATATCCATGATACATACTGATTTTTTACTGCAGCTAAACATAACCCTATTCTCACACTGAACCCTCCGTCTACCTACTGTATGCCAAGCCTTAACCTCACCCCCAATGGCTAGCCTTAACCAATCCCCCCAGCCATCCTTAAAGGGAGCCTAAACTGAGAAGGATGTCGATTTTTCCTTTTAAAATAATACCAGTTGTCTGACTCTCCCTCTGATCCTGTGTCCCTACTACTTTTAGTCACAGCCCCTCAACAAGCATGCAGATCAGGTGCTCTGACTGAAGTAAGACTGGATTAGCTGTATGGTTGTTTCAGGTGTGTGATTCAGCCACTACTGCAGCCAAAGAGATCAGCAGGACTACCAGGCAATTGGTATTGTTTAAAAGGAAACATCCACATCCATCTCAGTTTAGGTTCCCTTTAACCACCACTTCACTACTAACCTTAACCCCTCCACCATGGCTAACCTTAACCACCCCCTCCCACAGTTTCCCCCGCACGGCTAACCTTAAACGTCTCCCACTGCAGCCAATCCACCAAAAAAGTGCTCACTATTAGTAGCGGTATTTTGCAGTGTGGGCGGCTCCGGCGTCCGATATTTATCCGGCAGCATGGTGGTGCCCAAAGTTACACAGAACACAGGTGCCCAAACACACAGCTGAGTGAGGGTAATGTAACACAGCTGAGTAAGTTGCAGTGAGTTGCTGTATTGTCTAAGTGGATCACTGCACCATTATCTATTCTTTGTAAAGGAAGCCTGAACTGAAAGAATAATGGTAGATGCCATTGCTAACTTTAAATGCTGCTTGCCTGGTTGCTATAACAATCTTGTGTCTTTCACAAATTGTTAATCTCTGACCCAGAACAAGTAGGCAGATTAGGTGTTCTGATTCTGCTCTGACTCCTCTGATTGCATGCTTGTTTTAGGTCTGTGATTTAAACAGCACTGAAGCCATGAGGTCACAATCACAGCCAGGCAACTGTCTTTTTTAAAAAACAAGTAAAAAATAACAGTCTGTATATTTCATTCACTAGAGGTTTAACTTAAATCTAAAGTCTAGTAATTAATGTCACTGGCAGCTCCTCTGCTGAGTCACTATTGACTAGACTTATCAGTCTTCTGTGCTGTAGCTACATATTGCCAGTAACAGAGACTTGATAGTGGACAGATTATTAACAATTTATTATTATTGAATTATAGCATATAGCACCATCATCTCCCTTAGCAGTGGACAGAGTAGGTAATCTCTCTCTCTCTCTCTCTTTCTCTCTCTGGGCCATATGCAATTCTCTTTCTCACCTGAGTTTTCTCCTAGGAGATAATTTTTCATCTTCTTTTAAATAACTTTCCGGCATTATTCAACTAAAAAAGTACCAAAAAGTAAGCAGATAAGTACTATCAAAATTATTTTGAGCATTTTCTTGCTTTCTGGTAGCTTAAAAGGCATTTTATTGACAAGTAGAGTTGGGCCGAACGGTTCGCCTGCGAACGGTTCCATGCGAACTTCCGTGGTTCGCGTTCGCGTCCCGCAGGCGAACCTTTGCGGAAGTTCGATTCGCCCCATAATGCACCATGGAGGGTCAACTTTGACCCTCTACATCACAGTCAGCAGGCACAGTGTAGCCAATTAGGCTACACTAGCCCCTGGAGCCACTCCCCCCTACTAAAAGGCAGGCAGCGGCGACCATTACGGTCACTCGTGTGCCTGCATTAGTGAGAGTAGGGCGAGCTGCTGCACACTCTCTCTCATAGGGAAAGATTAGTTAGGCTTAGCTTGTCCCTGGCTGCATACCTGTTCTGTGAACCCACCACTGCATACCTGTTCTGTGAACCCACCACTGCATACCTGTTCTGTGAACCCACCACTGCATACCTGTTCTGTGAACCCACCACTGCATACCTGTACTGCGAACCCACCACTGCATACCTGTTCTGTGAACCCACCACTGCATACCTGTACTGTGAACCCACCACTGCATACCTGTTCTGTGAACCCACCACTGCATACCTGTTCTGTGAACCCACCACTGCATACCTGTTCTGTGAACCCACCACTGCATACCTGTTCTGTGAACCCACCACTGCATACCTGTTCAGTGAACCCGCCACTGCATACCTGTTCTGTGAACCCACCACTGCATACCTGTTATGTGAACCCACCACTGCATACCTGTTCTGTGAACCCACCACTGCATACCTGTACTGTGAACCCACCACTGCATACCTGTTCTGTGAACCCACCACTGCATACCTGTTCTGTGAACCCACCACTGCATACCTGTTCTGTGAACCCACCACTGCATACCTGTTCTGTGAACCCACCACTGCATACCTGTTCTGTAACCCACCACTACATACCTGTTCTGTGAACCCACCACTGCATACCTGTTCTGTGAACCCACCACTGCATACCTGTACTGTGAACCCACCACTGCATACCTGTTCTGTGAACCCACCACTGCATACCTGTACTGTGAACCCACCACTGCATACCTGTTCAGTGAACCTGCCACTGCATACCTGTACTGTTCAGTGAACCCGCCACTGTATACCTGTTCTGTTCAGTGAACCCGCCACTGCATACCTGTTCTGTTCAGTGAACCCTCCACTGTATACCTGTTCTGTTCAGTGAACCCGCCACTGCATACCTGTTCAGTGAACCTGCCACTGCATACCTGTACTGTTCAGTGAACCCGCCACTGTATACCTGTTCTGTTCAGTGAACCCGGCACTGCATACCTGTTCTTTTCAGTGAACCCGCCACTGCATACCTGTTCTGTTCAGTGAACAGTTTGGTGTGTCAGTGTGAAGCAGTACCTTAATTACACTACCTGATTGATGTATACACATGCAAGATGTTTTAAAGTACTTTAGGCCTGTCATTTAGCATTCAATATGATTTCTGCCCTTAAAACGCTGCTTTGCGTCAAATCCAGATTTTTCCCGGGGACTTTTGGCGTGTATCCCACTCCGCCATGCCCCCCTCCAGGTGTTAGACCCCTTGAAACATCTTTTCCATCACTTTTGTGGCCAGCATAATTTTTTTTTTTCAAAGTTCGCATCCCCTTTGAAGTCTATTGCGGTTCGCGAACTTTAACGCGAACCGAACCTTCCGCGGAAGTTCGCGAACCCGGGTTCGCGAACCTAAAATCGGAGGTTCGGCCCAACTCTATTGACAAGTTTTAAAATATCACCTAGGAGAAAACTCAGGAGAAATAGTGAATTGCATATGGGCCTCTCTCTCTCTCTCTCTCTCTCTCTTTCTTTCTCTCTCTCTCTCTCTCTCTCTCTCTCTCTCTCTCTCTCTCTTTCTTTCTCTCTCTCTCTCTCTCTCTCTCTCTCTCTCTCTCTCTCTCTCTCTCTCTTTTTTGCTCTCTCTCTCTCTCTCTAGATAAGAACTTACCATTGTAGCTTTTGGTCTTTTAACAGATGTTATTATTATTATTATTATTGATTTATAAAGCGCCAACATATTCTGTGGCACTGTACAAAGTAAGAAACAAACATGGGGTACATAATAATACAGACAATGGTGTACACCAATATACAAGATACATAATTAGTGACGAAATACAAAGAATGATACAAAATACAAATTATCGAATTGGTAATGACAATGATAAAATTAACATGATGAATAAAATGTATAATAGGTTGTTAAAATGGGAAGCAGTAGATTTGGGCGCATGAGACAAGTGGACAAAAAGGGCGCCCCATTCACTTTCATTATAAATATCGTTTAATGGGCGCTGAACGGGGAAAATAAGGCGCCGGAGATTTTTAAGGATTTATAACGGCGCCCGGAGATTTTTAAGGATTTATAACTATGTTTGTGATGATTTAAGTTTACAAAATGAGCCCGTGACGAATAACGTTTATGAAGATAATAAATCACTATTTCTAAAACATTTCTAACACATTATTATCCACCCAAAAAAATAATTTACATTTTTTTCTTTACATTCTTTATTTATTCATGTCTGTAAAACATTATTATCCATAGGGGGTTTTAGGTTTAGGCACCAACAGGGGGGTCTTAGGTTTAGGCACCTACAGGGGGGTCTTAGGTTTAGGCACCAACAGGGGGGTCTTAGGGTTAGGCACCTACAGGGGGGTCTTAGGGTTAGGCACCTACAGGGGGGTCTTAGGTTTAGGCACTAACAGGGGGGTCTTAGGTTTAGGCACTAACAGGGGGGTCTTAGGGTTAGGCACCAACAGGGGGGTCTTAGGGTTAGGCACCAACAGGGGGGTCTTAGGGTTAGGCACCAACAGGGGGGTCTTAGGTTTAGGCACCAACAGGGGGTCTAGGGGTTAGGGATAGGTACAGGGAGGGTTTTTAATAAACGAAAATATAAGTTTCACTTTACAAACAGGGAAGATTAACGTTTTAAGAATTGCCGATCTCATACACATTATTTAGTGATTTATACATTTTTAAATCACTATTTATAAACGAAATTCTACACAATAATTTCTATAAACGATATTTCCATTTATCGTTTATACCACGCGCCCTTTTTTCCCGACGCCCTTTTCGTACGTACGCGTTAAAATGTATAATAGGTATAATGTTATGGTGTTCCCTCTTCTATTACTAAGCCTTATAGAGAGATCTGTGGAATTAAATGCAAAGTTTCACTACTGGACCTGCCAGAAATTGATATACAGTACATGATTAGTGGGTGAATAACACTTTACAGTAATGCCCATCTCAGCCTCAATTCTACTAATAAACATTTTAGGTTTAGATAAAGGGGATTGGTTAAAAGGATACTGATTTGTTTTTAATCCAGGTAACCTAATGTGAACTATGCCATGCATCGTCCCTCCTCATCCTTCCATGACAACACAAGTGTGCTGCTCCTCTATAGCAGAGGGTGGGGTTTGTACAGGACTCGGCTCTCAAAGTGTTGCCAGAGGGATGGAGTGAGTCCTGATCCTATTAGGCAACAACTGTTGTGCATGCAGGAACCTCATTGCTTCACTTCTACAAACAAAAAATTCCAGTGTATTCTTCTTGTATCTGTACTGACATCACAAGCAAGATATGGAATCAGACAGTGCTAATATGATTGTTATTTTAACATGTATAATTGTGCATTTACTTGACGTATCCAGGACTGTCTTAGTTTCCTGGGGAAAACACAGGGCTTTTTTAGAGTCCCATGATAGAGCTTTGATAATGCTGACATATAAACTCATGAATATAAACCAGTGGCGGACACAGCCAGCAGTGGGCCCCTGTGCAAAATTGTAATTGTGGGCCCCCTATGACCTGTGGCGCGCATAGCGGCGCACGTACCGCGGCAAAAAATAGTGGGCAGAACCTGCGCCGCGGCAAAAAAAATGGGCGTGGCAATGACCGGATGAGGGCGGAGCTAACTGTAACTTAAAGCGAACCCGGGCTGAGGGTTTATTTCCTTTTAAACCATACTAGTTGCCTGGCGGCCCTGCTGATCTATTTGGCTGCAGTAATAAACTGAATTACACCAGCAATAAGCATGCAGCTAATCTTCTCAGTTCTGACAATATTGTCAGAAACCCCTGACCTGCTGCATGCTTGTTCAGGGTCTATGGTTGAAAGAATAAGAGGCAGAGGACCAGCACGGCAGCCAGGCAACTGGTATTGCTTAAAAGGAGAGAAATATGGCAGCCTCAATATTATTCTCACCTCAGGTTCCCTTGAAAAGTACAACACAAAGACAGTGGGCCCAAGTTTTGGTGACCCTTTCCCCAGAAAATTCACATAATTGTGCAGGTTTTCTCAAGAAAATACACATCATGTCGGCAGATATGCCCAGAAAATACGTGCAATCATGTCGGCAGATATGCCCAGAAAATACGTGCAATCATGTCGGCAGATATGCCCAGAAAATACGTGCAATCAAGTCGGCAGATATGCCCAGAAAACACGTGCAATCAAGTCGGCAGATATGCCCAGAAAATACGTGCAATCAAGTCGGCAGATATGCCCAGAAAATACGTGCAATCAAGTCGGCAGATATGCCCAGAAAATACGTGCAATCAAGTCGGCAGATATGCCCAGAAAATACGTGCAAACAAGTCGGCAGATATGCCCAGAAAATACGTGCAATCAAGTCGGCAGATATGCCCAGAAAATACGTGCAAACAAGTCGGCAGATATGCCCAGAAAATACATGCAAACAAGTCGGCAGATATGCCCAGAAAATACGTGCAATCATGTCGGCAGATATGCCCAGAAAATACATGCAATCATGTCGGCAGATTTGCACAGAAAATACATGCAATCATGTGGCAGACCTGCCCAGAACATACACCTGCTAATATAAATAAAAAAAACAAAAACATTTACTCACCTGCAGCAGCAGACCTCCTGTCCCAGCCTCCATCCGGCGCACAGCTCCCATGGGTGGTTGGGTGGATAGGTAGCCTGGTGGGTGGGTGAGTGGGTGGGTGGGTTGGTAGCCTGGTGGGTGGGTGGGTGGGTTGGTAGCCTGGTGGGTAGGTAGCCTGGTGGGTGGGTGGGTAACTAGCCCGGTAGGTAGGTAGGTAGGTAGCCTGGTGGGTGGGTGGGTAGGTAGGTAGGTAGCCTGGTGGGTGGGTTGGTAACTAGCCCGGTAGGTAGCCGGGTGGGTGGTTAGGTAGGTAGCCTGGTGGGTGGGTAGGTAGCCTGGTGGGTGGGTAGGTAGGTAGCCTGGTGGGTTGGTAACTAGCCCGGTAGGTAGCCGGGTGGGTGGTTAGGTAGGTAGCCTGGTGGGTGGGTAGGTAGCCTGGTGGGTGGGTTGGTAACTAGCCCGGTAGGTAGCCGGGTGGGTGGTTAGGTAGGTAGCCGGGTGGGTGGTTAGGTAGGTAGCCGGGTGGGTAGGTAGGTAGCCTGGTGGGTGGGTGGGTAGCCGGGTGGGTGGGTAGGTAGCCTGGTGGGTGGGTTGGTAACTAGCCCGGTAGGTAGCCGGGTGGGTGGTTAGGTAGGTAGCCAGGTGGGTGGTTAGGTAGGTAGCCGGGTGGGTAGGTAGGTAGGAAGCCTGGTGGGTGGGTAGCCTGGTGGGTGGGTGGGTAGGTAGGTAGGTAGGTAGCCGGGTGGGTGGGTAGGTAGCCTGGTGGGTGGGTTGGTAACTAGCCCGGTAGGTAGCCAGGTGGGTGGTTAGGTAGGTAGCCGGGTGGGTAGGTAGGTAGCCGGGTGGGTAGGTAGGTAGGTAGCCGGGTGGGTAGGTAGGTAGGAAGCCTGGTGGGTGGATAGGTAGCCGGGTGGGTAGGTAGGAAGCCTGGTGGGTGGGTGGGTAGGTAGCCGGGTGGGTAGGTGGTTAGGTAGCCGGGTGGGTAGGTAGGTAGGTAGCCGGGTGGGTAGGTAGCCGGGTGGGTAGGTGGGTAGGTAGCCGGGTGGGTGGTTAGGTAGTCGGGTGGGTGGTTAGGTAGGAAGCCTGGTTGGTGGGTAGGTAGCCGGGTGGGTAGGTAGGTAAGAAGCCTGGTGGGTGGTTAGGTAGTCGGGTGGGTAGGTAGGAAGCCTGGTGGGTGGGTAGGTGGTTAGGTAGCCGGGTGGGTAGCTATCCGGGTGGGGGGCCCGACTCCTATCCTCCCTCCCTCCCTTCCTCACCTCGGGGGGCCCCCTCCCGATATGCGCGCCGGGAGAGCGAGCGGCAAATGCAGGAAGTCTTCAGGGCTCTCCAGGCAGACGCTAGAGGCCCAGCCACTTAGTCTCCAATATGTCTCCAACTGGAGACCAAGCGGCTGAGCCCTCTAGCGGATGCCTGGAGAGCCCTGAAGACTTCCTGCATTTGCCGCTCGCTCGCTCCCTCTCCCGCCGCGCATATCGGGAGGGGGGCCCCCCGAGGTGAGGGAGGGAGGGAGGATAGGAGTCGGGGCCCCCCGGGGGGAGAAAATTATAAAAAAAAAATATTAAAAAAAAATATAAAAAAAAAAAAATACTTAATGGGCCCCTGAAGAAAACGGAACTTCAGGGGCCCTCGTGCGGCGGCACGGCCTGCACGGCCGTATGTCCGCCACTGATATAAACCCTTAATATCACTTAAAGTGTACCTGACCTGACATGCGACATGATGAGTTGGACAAGCATAGAAATAACTAGGCTGTTTTCCTTTTTTCTGCCTGAAAGAGTTAAACATCCAGGTAAGCAAGTGACAGTTTCTCTCCACTCAGAGCCTCGTCGGACTATAGTGTCACTCACTGATAAGTAATTACAGCCATACATCACTTTGCTGCCAAAGAACAGCATCTGAGGGATAGATGCAATTCGTTTATTTTCACCTCATGTTCACTCAGGTGTAATATACTGTGTAGTAAATTAATAGAGAATATCTGAATTTTACCCCAGTGACTAAATACAGTCATTTTTATAACTTTTGTAATATATTCATACATCACAATATTTCATCTTTTCTGTGGCACAGGCATGCAAAACCAAATAAACCGGACAAGCAGTTTGAAAGTTCTTCCGATCTATGTCAAGGTCATTGGAAGAGCATGTTCAAGGACACCTGAAGTCTATAGAAGACACATTATAAGAAATTCTGTGATTTTTTTCCTCTCTTTTTGAGCCCTGGTCACAGCTGCACACTGTTACACACATCCCATATGTACAAAATAAATTGGGAGACAGAAATAACTCCATAATAAACTGTTATGACCTACGCCCACTGGAATGATGGATTCTAGCGGATGTTCTTAGCACACTTTTTTAAACTAGTCTGCATTCCAGTTTCATCAATACTAATTTGAAGCCAAACCTGTTATTTTATTTCTCTGAAAGTATTACTTGCAATGTAAGCCGCCTTGGGGAATCTGTGACATGACTGCACTTGCAGGAAGAACAAAGAGGGACAGATTGATTGACTTAGAGCTGTACTGATTAACTTTTTTCTTGTGCTGCATCCCTAGAGTGAATGGGCCAGTGTACTTTCATTTTAACTTGATCCTTGTATTAAATGCCTATTGATTGGTAAGCCGGACTTGTGCTGTGAAGGCGGTTTTAATTGGCCAGTGTGGTTCCACTAGAGTGGGGCTAATCAGGATCAAAGTGGAATAGATGATTTGGTGCCAGTGAGTTGAGTGATGCTGATTTGAAAAGTCCTTTTAGTGTGAATTAAATCCGACTTCGAGGAATAGGGCAGACAAACTGACATATGAACAATGCCATGCTTGGAACGATCGAATAAACAGGCCATAATGTTTGGGCTAAAAGAAGAAGAAAGTGTTTCTAATATGTTATTTTGAATTTGAGATAAAGATGATAAATAAGCAGCTAATGATACAAAAAGGTTTCAAAGACAATTTATATATTATTTTTTTGGTACAATGATGTTAAAGTGTACCCGAGGTGACATGTGACATGATGAGATACATGTGTATGTACAGTGTAAAACATATTTATAATCAGGTTTTTTTTTATTATTTTGCTGCCTGAAAGAGTTAATTTTAAGGCATGGAAGTGACAGCTTCTGTCTTGTTGGTATATTGTCGGGAATATTGTAAACCTCACTGATAAGCAAATTATAGCCATAAGAGTTTTCCTGGCAGAATACAACATCTGAGGTCAAAAAGGTTAGTAGTTCATGTATTAACTATGGGATACTTAATACGCTGTCATTGAGCAGAGACAATAAAACATTCAATCTACTTTGTAAATGGTTAAATATAAAATAAAATCATTGCATTTCTAAAAAAAAAGAAAAAAGTCATTTATAGGAGTAAGAGGATAAATACATTGTTTATCTCATCAGTTTATGTTCACCTTGAGTTCACTTGAAAGGCGCGTACACACGCCAGACTCTTACAAACTACGGGTCATCAGACCCACCCACGGGGAAGTCATTCTGACGACAGTTGCACATGAGTACAGGCTGTCATCAGACTAATCCGCTCGGCAGAACAGTCAAAATCAGTCTCCTCAGTCTGACGACAGCCTGTATTCGTGTTCAACTGTCGGCAGAACGACCGCCCCGCAGGAGGGTCTGACGACCCGTAGTTTGTACTCTGTGCTGTTCGTTTTAGCACTACCAATAGACTTGGGGTGCATAAGACATCATTTTTAGGAGGAGTTCATTTCTTTTTATTTGGCTGCACCTAACCATTTCCCCGGCTTGAGGCATTTCGGCTTGAGAAAGGGCTGGAGACCTAAAACAGCGGGCTGTCGCCGCATAGCCACATGTTTTTATCATTACTTCAATAAAGAGCTTGATACGTTTGCAGTGCCAGCCTCCATCGTTTGTTTGTTCCTGTGATACAATGACAGCAGCCATGTTGTTTGTAAACATTACACAGAGGCAGGCTTATCTGCACCATCAGCACTCAGACTGAAAAAAAACTAATCCCCCCTCCTCCTCCTCCCTCCTCCCCTCTGCCTCTGAAATCTCTGGCTAGTAATACCTCCCGCTCCTCCTGCCCAGGCTGAGCTCCCATGAGCCCTTGCTACTGCCAAGGCTCTCTGAAAACTGTGGGTGGGGCTTATTTAGTTTATAGTGAATTAGAGTATTAAAACAAAAACAAAAAAATATTTGGCTTGAGCAATGCCCTATAAACTATAGGAGAGGAACACAATTATGCAATGAGTAAAAGTTCATCTCGGATCCACTTTAAAGAAAATCTGTAATACCCTCACCCTCCCACCATGGGATACTTACCTTACCTCTTTACTCTGTGGGATTAAGCGCTGGCAGCACCCTGAACACTGGCAAGGTACATTTTTACCTACCACAATCCTGTGAAGGCGCAGTAGTGGCTTTCTGTTTGGACTCAGGTGGAAATAGACTCATGCCTGTGCAGCAGAGTGGATTCAATTGGGCTTGGTTATTCTGAATCACTACTGCGCCTGCACTGGACCAGAGAAAGTAAATATTGCAGACACTACAGCGCCTGCACAACAGCCAACATGCTTGTCGACTGTATTTCGGGGGCTGCCAGTACTGGGTCCTTAAAGCAAACCTGAACTTAAAATTCAAAGTCAAAATAAACATACACAGGTCATACTTATATACCATGAATTCTGCTCCTCAATCTCTTTCTCCTCACCAGCGTCCTGCTTGTCCATTGTGATCAATGGAAATCTCTGTCCTGCATTTTGAAAATGCCCATTACCCCATAACACTGTTAAACTGTAATATTGCCCATTTGAGCCATTACCTTGCTCATCAGTTATCCTTTCAGTTATAACTGACAGCAACTGATAGAATTCAGTTCTGAAAAATACCTTGTCAGAAATGGAAGGAGTCGTTGTAAGAAGAAAATGGTCAGCTTCTGAGAGGAACTGATGGCGAGGTAAGTATGTAATGTTCATTTGCAGGTACATCATGTGTTTATTTAAAATAATTTTGCTCAGTTCAGGTTCACTTTAAGGCTTAGGAGGAGGATGGGGAAGCCTCAAAAGGATGCAGAGGCTTCCCCGTCCAGAGGTAAGTATCCCCCGGGAGGTTCTTACAGTGTCTCTCTTTAAAGATAAGAGCCTCTGGAGTTTTTTTTTTTAAATAAAAATAATGTAATGCATTATTATTATTTACAGTAAGAGTGATTAAGATGTGGAATGCATTGCCACAGGAAGTCGTTATGGCAAACTCTATACCTGCATTTAAAGGGGGCTTAGATGCTTTCCTTGCGTTGAAAGACATCCATGGCTACAATTACTAGGTTATGCCTAATGATGTTGATCCAGGGATTTTATCTGTTTGCCATCTGGAGTCAGGAAGGAATTTTTCCCTTTTGGGGCTAATTGGACCATGCCTTGTGGGTTTTTTTTCGCCTTCCTCTGGATCAACAGGGGTATGTGGGCGACGGGCTGGAGTTGTGTGATGATTTGCTCAGCTGCCTGTGCAGGCAGGCAGCTTTTTGACCATTGTGTAGGTTTGCATGCTGCAGGACTCTGGAAAGAAGAGCTTCTGTCAGTTTTGCAGCTTGTGCTTGCTGAAGAATTTGCATACGTTGTCATGCAAATTGCCTAGCCACATTCATTGGAGGCGTGTACTATAAGTACTATGTCTTTCCCACAATGCTTCGCTGGTCATAAGGATTTCATCCTATGTAACACTCCTGGTGGGGTGTCAGCCTGACTCTCTGTTTGAAGATCAGCTTAGAGTAATTCCTGGAAACTGTGCTAGGCAGATTTCCCTAGTGCAGTTAGGATTGTTTATCTGTTTTGTTTGTCTGTTGCGATTGTCCTGTCCCAGCAGTGGTCGATAGGAAGTCGTTCTGATCTCTGTTCTTGGAGCATAGCTGGTGCAGCGGTTGCTACCAGCTATCTCTTCTGTTCTGCCTCTCTGGATCGCGCTAGCCACTTTTTGCTAGCGCTGTGGATCCTTCTGTTCTGTCTCCTGGGATCGCGCTAGCCACTTTTCGCTAGCGCTGTGGATCCTTCTGTTCTGTCTCCTGGGATCGCGCTGGCCACTTTTTGCTGGTGCTGTGGATCCTTCTGTTCTGCTACTCTATACCTGGATCGCGCTAGCCACTTTCACTAGTGCTGTGGATCCTATCTCTCGCTTGTCCCTGTTTTCGTGTGTCTGTCTTGTCTGCTACGACCGCTTGCTGGAGGCTCGGTGAGGTAACCGTTAAGCAAGCGTTCGCGTCCTCTGTTTCATGTTTGTCTGTCGATGGTTAGCTAGGCGTGCTTGTCTCTATTGTGCTTATCACGTGGAGACCGCGCATAACCGCGTGCACTGTTGCGAATGAGTGCGGTGTTCGCGGTTAGCTAGCGTTTGTTATTTTCCGCATCTTCTCATTGTATTATTTGCTGTGCCTTTGCTACCCTCGTATTCTGTTCTGATCTGCCTTGTGTCATGTCTGGCGATCGCACCTCTCGCGATCGCGTTCCTGTTTCATATCTGCTGTTGTGTGTGCACTGTCGCGGGGTGGCGACTAGGTTGGCGCACACACATACAACCTGTCCCTTTGCTCGTTCTCATTCGCAATCGCCTCTCTTGCGATTGCATTCTGCGCTTCGTACAATTCCTGTCTGGCATTTGTGGAGGTACAGAGGATTGGTTCCTCTGCACTCCCCAGCGCCATCTGCCGACAGGAATTTTCCCTCTACGGGTGCGTAGCACCTTTTGCTGGGTGCCTGCAAATATACGCTTGTGGAGGATTTCCGCCATGTCAGCGCACGCGTTGTGCGCTGATCACGGAGAAAGTTCCACAATCGTTACAGTATGACCAGCCCAACCCAAAACCCCAGTGTAGACGGAATTTCTGATTTGTACGATTTTGTCGAGTTTGGGTCCTGTGTCTTTAAGAGCTTTAAAAGGCTAAATTCAGAGACCAAGGCGGAATTTCTTTCTGAATGTGTGAGGTTTTGCCTGAATCCCACCTTTCAGATTTCTGTTCCGTCCACGTCGGCTCTTCTGTTTTCCTATGTGCTCTTAAAAGACGATTTGTTCACCTGGGCATATGATGTGCTAAAAACCAATTCTTGGAATAATAATCTGTATCAGTTTCTTGCAGTGATATTCTCTCACTGGTTTAAACTGCCTGGCTTACCACCTGCTCTGATTGATTGTGTAGCTGCTGATAAGTCAGCTGATCTTTCCCTTCCATGCAAAACCTTTCAGTATGACAATCAGTTCAATGTGTCAGTTGCCACTTCAGGTTTTAAAAAGCAGCCATTCAAAGCCTCTAAGTTTAAACGTAAAAGATCTAGGAAGGCTTCCCAGCGGAAAGATCCGTTGCCCATAGCAACCACAAATAAAGAGGTTATTTCTGTCAAGTCTGAAATGGGCAAAACCATGCAGTATGATAATAATGTTTATAATGCATCTGCTGATCAGTTTCCAGGTTTTTTGCCCCAGTCCAAAGCTTATGTGGATCCTGCTATAGGTAGGATCGCACACTACATTAAAGCAGTTAAAAAATCTGTTCTTGTTCCTGAACTCCACCCCTATGGAGATTATCTGGATACTGTCCTGTTTTAACCCCCATTTGCTTCCTGGGATGTTGGGGCCTTGCTGGAGGAATTCGATTTTGATTGGAAAGCCTTTTGTGATTTTTACATCGCAAAAAGCGAAGATGTCTTGAATGCTTGTCTCGATTCTATGTACCTTCTGATTGATTCCGATGAATGTGACAAGGATGATGTGGATCTGGTGAGCTATGTATGGCAAACGATTTTGGATGAGTTGCACACACACCAACCAATTGATTCCAATAAAGAGACATCGTTGTCGGATGATTGTTCCTGCCTTTCTGGGGTAAAGCATGAGAGTCTTGACTTTGTGCAATCTGAAATGAATGAGTATGCTGCTGTGGTTGATTCCTGTGCGAATCCTGAAGGATTTTCTCCTGACAGTGTGCAGTTTGAATCTGTGCGATCTGATGCCTGTTTCTCGGATATTCCTGCAGATTGTGATCGGCATGAGTCTGCCGGTTTCCTCAAGGATGTGTGGGATCCTTTGTCATTTAGAAACAGATCTTTGAGATCTTCCATCTGTGACCCTGCTATGGGGAAAGTTTCTCGACTGTGCAGCGTCAAAAGTAAAATTAATGTGCCTAATAAAGTTTATCTTGTTGATGTCGCTATTTCTTCTGCAAATGAGTCTCTGTCTCACCCTGTTCTCACCTGTAAGGGCCTGGGGACAGTTGCTCCAGCGTTTCGGTCCTAGATGCCTTGCAGTCTGCTCCGCAGATCGCGGAGGTTTGCGCTATGGAAGCATCAGTTTCACAACCTAAAGTGATTTTTGATTCGCAGGTTTTGCGTCCTGGCTCCTCGGATTTGACATTGTTGGCCGAATCTAAGAGTGAGACAGCGCTTCGGTTTTGCGAATCTGACTCTGAAACATTGTTGCTGGGTCCAGAGAGAGTTTCTCTGAGCCTGCCCTGTACCATGAATAACAATATGATGTCCAATCACACTGATATTTGTGAGTCCCTTTCTTGCTCTGAGGGAAGTGGTGATTCTGCACCCTGTACTCTGGATGAGTCAATGTGGCCTTGCTTAGAATCCCATGCAGTGTCCCTAGAGGCTCGTCTGGGTATTGCCACTATACTCACCTGTTTTTCTGCAGTTTTGGAGTTGCAAGCTAGTTTGACTGCTACGCAGAATTCTGGGTGCAGCGAGATTAAAGTTAGGGAGTCAGTGTGTGGTTCAGTGAATATTCCTGTACATTCCGCTCATGATGATGAAATTCAGTCTCCGTTTATGGTGGAACCTTCCCTGGGACATCTGCCCTGTTCACAAAATAAAGTTCCAGTTTTGCCCTGTAACATGGATAGTACAGAATCCTTCTTAGAAAACTTGAAAAAGGATGTTCCTGAGGTCTTGTTTGATGTTCTGGAGGTCTCCGAGTTCCTCCCAAAGGGTGCAGAACTTGTAGGAGATGTCTCCTGCCCCCTAAGTCCTTCTGAGGTGTTGCCCTCTTCCGTAGGCATTGCTGCCTTGCTGGCTACCTTTTCAGCTCTGGTGGAGTTTCAGTCATGTGTAGTCCATGATGATATTGCAGTCACAGAAATTTCCGAATTTGAATCCGAGTCTTCTTTTGAAAGTCCAGTGCTTGAGATCATTGCTCGTGATGATTTTCTGCCCGGTCCTGGTTTTGGTTTCCTCGTGTCGGACTCTGAGGTTGGCAGTTCCCCAACATGTCCTGAGGTTTCTCTTGTGCTGGTGTACCCCAATGTGCTCTGTGACCCAGAAAGCCCAAGTGTGCCTTGGTTACCAGCATACTCAGATGCTTCCTCGGTGGAGACATGTTCTGATTTAGCCTGCCTGCTTGCATGCCCAGAAGTGGTCCCTGAAAGTCTTGATCTTGATGGGTGTCCTCGTAATTTTGAGTCTGGAATTGTCATTGGTTCCATAGGGGTTCTTGATAGTTCTCCATGTGAGCCTGGTGATTGTTCTGCCCTCTTGGGATCTCTGTGGAGCTTCAAAGGGTTTTGGGAGATTCCGGGAGAAATTTTTCTTGGTACCCTGGATAAGATCAACGGTGGCTTTTGTGTTGTAAGGGACACTTCGAACAGGTTTTGTGGCAGATTTGGTATTTTCTGACGCTCCTTGGAAGGTGGTGGGTATTGTCTGGAGGGTTTCGGTGGCTTCTTCTCTGGTATCCACAGTCCTGATGGGTGTTACGCTGAGACTTGTAGTGCTGATGGGCATGTTTCGGTGGCTTCTGTTTCCGATGAGGTCGGTTTCGGGTGGACTGACTCTGGAATTGGACGTTGTCGGACTGTCCCGACCTTCATGAGTCTTCAGTTTGAGTCTGTTGCTAATAGCACTTTTGAGGGTCGTCTGGAATTCGACCCTGGAGGGGGGGGGGGTACTGTGATGATTTGCTCAGCTGCCTGTGCAGGCAGGCAGCTTTTTGACCATTGTGTAGGTTTGCATGCTGCAGGAAAGAAGAGCTTCTGTCAGTTTTGCAGCTTGTGCTTGCTGAGGAATTTGCATACGTTGTCATGCAAATTGCCTGGCCACATTCATTGGAGGCGTGTACTATAAGTACTATGTCTTTCCCACAATGCTTCGCTGGTCATAAGGATTTCGTCCTATGTAACACTCCTGGTGGGGTGTCAGCCTGACTCTCTGTTTGAAGATCAGCTTAGAGTAATTCCTGGAAACTGTGCTAGGCAGATTTCCCTAGTGCAGTTAGGATTGTTTATCTGTTTTGTTTGTCTGTTGCGATTGTCCTGTCCCAGCGGTGGTCGATAGGAAGTCGTTCTGATCTCTGTTCTTGGAGCATAGCTGGTGCAGCGGTTGCTATCAGCTATCTCTTCTGTTCTGCCTCTCTGGATTGCGCTAGCCACTTTTCGCTAGCGCTGTGGATCCTTCTGTTCTGTCTCCTGGGATCGCGCTAGCCACTTTTCGCTAGCGCTGTGGATCCTTCTGTTCTGTCTCCTGGGATCGCGCTGGCCACTTTTCGCTGGTGCTGTGGATCCTTCTGTTCTGCTACTCTGTACCTGGATCGTGCTAGCCACTTTCGCTAGTGCTGTGGATCCTATCTCTCGCTTGTCCCTGTTTTCGTGTGTCTGTCTTGTCTGCTACGACCGCTTGCTGGAGGCTCGGTGAGGTAACCGTTAAGCAAGCGTTCGCGTCCTCTGTTTCATGTTTGTCTGTCGATGGTTAGTTAGGCGTGCTTGTCTCTATTGTGCTTATCACGTGGAGACCGCGCATAACCGCGTGCACTGTTGCGAACGAGTGCGGTGTTCGCGGTTGGCTAGCGTTTGTTATTTTCCGCATCTTCTCATTGTATTATTTGCTGTGCCTTTGCTACCCTCGTATTCTGTTCTAATCTGCCTTGTGTCACATCTGGCGATCGCACCTCTCGCGATCGCGTTCCTGTTTCATATCTGCTGTTGTGTGTGCACTGTCGCGGGGTGGCGACTAGGTTGGTGCACACACATACAACCTGTCCCTTTGCTCGTTCTCATTCACAATCGCCTCTCTTGCGATTGCGTTCTGCGCTTCGTACAATTCCTGTCTGGCATTTGTGGAGGTACAGAGGATTGGTTCCTCTGCACTCCCCAGCGCCATCTGCCAACAGGAATTTTCCCTCTACGGGTGCGTAGCACCTTTTGCTGGGTGCCTGCAAATATACGCTTGTGGAGGATTTCCGCCATGTCAGCGCACGCGTTGTGCGCTGATCACGGAGAAAGTTCCACAATCATTACAAGTTGTACTTTGTACTGCTTGAAATCGATGGACGTACGTCTTTTTTCAACCAAAATAACTATGTAACTAAATTATATTACCACAAAACGATTGCTGTTCCAAAGTTTTTATCGAAAATCCTTTTGGCGGTGAGAGAGTTAACAGCAAGTTAAATATTTGAAACAAAAGTACTTTAAGAATCATTGCACTCATGGGACTCAATTTCAGCTGGCCTTTTCTAATCAAATAGCTTTACACACTTGTATTAAGGTTTTCTGGCTTGTGGTCTGAGTTTCACTGCTGCAGGCTGCCAACATACAGCAAAGCCAGGTCATCTCCTGCTTTACTAAGATAGCCTGGCTGATTTCCCATTCACTCCATATAACTCGTTTTATATATGCTGGATCTTGAAGACAGTAAAAATACATACATATGTACACAGTTAAACACAATCTTTTTGAAAGTCAGCCAAGTGCAATATTCTTAATATATTTAGATCCTTGTCTGTTTTCAATTTTTTTTCCTATTAGGAATTCCAGAGTTAAGGTTTTGTAAGTGTAACTATTATTAGCCGAGTTTCATACAATTCATATGCCTAATATATCAAGTGTACCAAGACATGTGCCTGTTGGTCATGGCACAGGTCAGAATGTCATGAAATGGGCACTGGGTAGGGAGTAAGGAAGGTTAGTGTTGGCCAGACAGTACAGACACAATTATGGTTGGGTACAGGGTGTTGAGAGGGTTGAGTTTTGGTACGTGGGGCTTGATTCATTAAACCTTGTTAAATCTTCCATGCACACAGTGCGTGGGTTAATACTAGCATGCACGTGCTGCGTGCGCTCCTGTCAGCTTAGCATGCCCTCTTAACTCATGCATGATGCTGCTAACTGCTGATACTAGATTGCTAACTATCTAGTGGCACTACATTAGTGAAAAAAACACCAAAAAGCATTCATTATTGGGATTACTACATATTGTGATATTGGGATTGGGATTATTACACCAAAAGACATTCACTATTGGGATTATTACATGTTGGGATATTGGGATTGGGATTATTACATCAAAAGCCATTCACTATTGGGATTTTTACATATTGGGATATTGGGATTGGGATTATTACACCAAAAGGCATTCAGTATTGGGAATATTACATATGTACGGTATATAGTGCTATCACATTTTCTGCTGTACATCCCATAGAGACTAGAGGTGATAAGCATTCCAATTATGAGGGTTTCCACTTTTTGCAATTCCAAGTTAAAGTTCAAAATTCAGTAATTAAAAAGGACACTGAGAGTCACACTACATGAGCACTAAAAAGTTGCAACAAGTGCTGAAGTTACCTTTGGTACATAACGCTTTATGAGCTACACTGTTATTGGTCCTCCGAGGTTTCCTAACCTAACCTAACTGTGACAGTGACTGGTTCTCTTTACTACCACTGAGTTATAAACTGTTTCCCTCAAATAGTTATTAGATTTTTTTTATTACAGATTACACTATTGGTAGATTCTTCTTTGCAATACAATATTATAGAACTCATGTTTACTTGCTGCATTATGCTCTAAATTTGTTGTAGATTTCTCTCTACTTTATTTTCATTATATAAATATGTGGATCCTGCTATAGTATTGTGATACAAACCTTTATTTTTCTTCTTAATTGATATTTTCTAGCTCGTTTAAAGGAAATCCAAGGTGAAAATAAACTGATGAGACAAATACAGTGGGTTGCAAAAGTAGTTGGCCCACTTGAAGTTTTGCACATTTTGTCACATTACTGCCACAAACATGCATCAATTTTATTGCAATTCCACGTGAAAGACCAATACTGTCTTTCACGTGGAATTCCAATAAAATTGATGCATGTTTGTGGCAGTAATGTGACAAATGGTGTACATGTGAGAAGTGGATCGAAAATCATACATGATTCCAAACATTTTTTACAAATAAATAACTGCAAAGTGGGGTGTGCGTAATTATTCAACCCCCTGAGTCAATACTTTGTAGAACCACCTTTTGCTGCAATTACAGCTTCCAGTCTTTTAGGGTATTTCTTTACCAGCTTTGCACATCTAGAGACTGAAATCCTTGCCCATTCTTCTTTGCAAAACAGCTCCAGCTCAGTCAGATTAGATGGACAGGGTTTGTGAACAGCAGTTTTCAGATCTTGCCACAGATTGTCAATTGGATTTAGATCTGGACTTTGACTGGGCCATTCTAACACATAGATATGTTTTGTTTTAAACCATTTCATTGTTGCCCTGGCTTTATGTTTAGGGTCGTTGTCCTGCTGGAAGGTGAACCTCCGCCCCAGTCTCAAGTCTTTTGCAGTCTCCAAGAGGTTTTCTTCCAAGTTTGCCCTGTATTTGGCTCCATCCATCTTCCCATCAACTCTGACCAGCTTCCCTGTCCCTGCTGAAGAGATGCACCCCCCGAACATGATGCTGCAACCACCATATTTGACAGTGGGGATGGTGTGTTCAGAGTGATGTGCAGTGTTAGTTTTCCGCCACATAAAGCGTTTTGCATTTTGGCCAAAAAGTTCCATTTTGGTCTCATCTGACTAGAGCACCTTCTTCCACATGGTTGCTGTGTCCCCCACATGGCTTGTGGCAAACTGCAAATGGGACTTCTTATGCTTCTGTTAACAATGCCTTTCTTCTTGCCACTCTTCCATAAAGGCCAACTTTGTACAGTGCATGACTAATAGTTGTCCTATGGACAGAGTCTCCCACCTGAGCTGTAGATGTCTGCAGCTCATCCAGAGTCACCATGGGCCTCTTGACTGCATTTCTGATCAGCGCTCTCCTTGTTCGGCCAGTGAGTTTAGGTGGATGGCCTTGTCTTGGTAGGTTTACAGTTGTGCCATACTCCTTCCATTTTTGAATGATCGCTTTAACAGTGCTCCGTGGAATGTTCAAGGCTTCGGAAATCTTTTTGTAGCCTAAGCCTGCTTTAAATTTCTCAATAACTTGATCCCTGACCTGTCTTGTGTGTTCTTTGGACTTCACGGTGTTGTTGCTCCCAATATTCTCTTAGACAACCTCTGAGGCCCTCTCAGAGCAGCTGTATTTGTACTAACATTAGATTACACACAGGTGCACGCTATTTAGTCATTAGCACTCATCAGGCAATGTTTGTAGGCAACTGACTGCACTCAGATCAAAGGGGGCAGAATAATTATGCACACACCACTTTGCAGTTATTTATTTGTAAAAAAATGTTTGGAATCATGTATGGTTTTCGTTCCACTTCTTCTCACGTGTACACCACTTTGTGTTGGTCTTTCATGTGGAATTCCAATAAAATTGACTCATGTTTGTGGCAGTAATATGACAAAATGTGGAAAACTTCAAGGGGGCCGAATACTTTTGCAACCCATTGTAATTGTATTGTTTCTCCTACTCCTCAAAATGGCTTTTTTTGTGTAGATTTCTAGTTTTCTTTTCTTTTAAAAAGCTTAAAGAAAACCTGAACTGAAAATAAAAGTCAAAATAAGCATACACAAGTCATACTTGCCTCCCATGTAGTCTACTCCTCAATCTCTTTCTCCTGTCCCACGTCCTGTTTGTTCACTGTGATCAATAGAATTTTCCGTCCTCCATTTTGAAAATGGTCATTACCCCATAACAGCTTTCTGGTCAGCACACAGTTAAACTGTAACATCGCCCACTTGAGCCATAGGGAAACATGAACATTACCTGGTACATCAGTTTTCCTCTCAGCTATAACTGACAGCAACTGATATTTTACTGACAGCAACTGATATATTTCAGATCTGACAAAATATTGTCAGACCTGGAAGAGGTTATTGTCAGAAGAAAATGGCGAGCTTCTGAGAGGAACTGATGGCAAGGTAACTATGTAATGTTCATTTGAAGTTGCCTCATGTGTTTATTTTAAATATTTTTACTCAGTACAGGTTCTCTTTAAAGTAGGTTTAATGTTGTATTGTCTCATATGAATGATACAGACTTTCACACACTCTTAGTACTCCAGAGCTAAAATATATTAACTATTGACTTTTGTTATCCATCCCCTGAACTTAGTAGCTGTTTTCTTCGGGCGTTTTATGGCTTTAATTCCTTATTAGTGAGGGTTACGCTAGATCCCAAATAGAGAGAAACTGTCATTTGCATACCTAAATGGTTAATTCTTTCAGCTAGAAAAAGAATAAAAGGAACACAACATGGTTATTTGTATGCTTGACACTGTACATAAACTTGTGTTAAACATCATGACACGTCACCTCGGGTGCACTTTAAGATTTAAACAATGTCACACCTGCTTCTTCTATGATAATCATTGTGTTATATATTAATGCATTAATTAAATGTTAAATAGAAAAAAAAGTTGCAAGGGTGGACATTGGAAATCTAGCACACTACAAAACTGAAAAAGCATTGCGGGAAACATTAAACCATTTTTAGGTGCACACTATAGCTTTTTAATAGGTCCCACACCTATTTGGTAACACCTATGTGTCATTGCAAGAAGCAAAAAACCTAGCTAACCTAGCATTTATTACAATTACCCTTCTATCGTTGTAACTCTTTTCATTTTACTTGTAAATCAAGGTAACCTTTAAATTAGACATACTTTTAGCACTGACTCTTCTGAATCTCTGCTACAAGGTGAATGGAATAAACATTCAGCATAGTCTTTGAATTCAGCTGCCTAGCAACTAATGGCACCTCTTGCTTTACCTGTGAAAAGACCTACAGTGCAGCAGCAAGCATGACCCAGCCAATTGCAATGCTTTATTAACTGCTAGTATGCAGACCCTGCTTATAAATATACAGAATCCATAGGAGTGAAAATGAAATCAGACACAGGACTTCAGCAGCACTGCTGGTCAAAGCCTATTCTCTTCTGCATTATATCAATTCCACTCAGTTACGCATGCAAGGCAAAAATAAATAAATCAATTACTAAATAAATAAAAATAAAAAACATTCTAGCACAGCAAAACTGAAAGAAAAAAATGTCAAAATATTGAACCTAGTAAGTAGACATGGATAGGCATTTGGGTAGGTGGAAGTTAATTCTTATGACACACACCAAGGAAAAATGCAAATTGAAGATTGAATTTAGCACTGCAAGATAATTACATCTGGCTGAATACCAGTACATATATCTATAGCTCACTGTCTAATAGTTCATATATCTCTCAGGGGTATACTGCTGTGTGAAAGTCTGCATAATGAATCCAGATATTGCAAGTTATAATTCTGCAGTGCTGGAGTAAAATGTAAAATTATATATAATAAAAAGTATTGCTTTATGAGAGATTGAATTCCCACATTTTTAGGAGATCTTGAGCATTTTTAAATTTTACATCTGGGATGTCAAATCTAATAATTGGAGAATAATATTAGAATTCGTAGGATAATATTTAAATGATCCACATTTTTATGATTCAACTTAAAACTCATGCATGTCATTCCATTCTGCAGAAGAAAAAATAAAATAAAATGCTAATCACCTTTAATGGCATGATCATAGTGTAATGCGAGATAAGTATTCCGAAGTGTGCACAATATGGGTATTGTAGGACTGAAGAGGTGATTTGGGGTATTCAGCATATACAGGGGTTATTTGATCCTATATAATAGATCTTAGCTGATGGTAGCAGGGATGGACTAATGAGATAGTAATGTCTGTATGATGATTTGTCCCTCCTACTGTTTTCAAATAGTTTATCTCAGTTTTTCTTTGTTGACCAAGACAGCCAACTTATTTTTATTTCCAATCTTGGGCAAAACAATCTGCATCTTTTAACCTCTTCAGCCTTCCGTCGTTTTTCACCTTATGCATCCGAGCAATTTTCACCTCCCATTCATTCGCCAATAACTTTATCACAAATTATCACAATTGATTGATCTATATCTTATTTTTTTCTGCCACCAATTAGGCTTTCTTTGGGTGGTACATTTTGCCAAACACAAAAGGATTGCTCACTCCCAGACAGCACTCTGCCACTTATATAGTCTGCAGACTGCCAGTCAGCCAATAAGAAGTGTGAATACATGACACCTAGTCTGCAGTACTTCATTGAGCAGAGGCCAGGGGCGTAGCAATAGGGGTTGCAGAGGTTGCAACCGCATCGGGGCCCTTGGGCCAGAGGGGCCCCGAAGGGCCCTCCCTCAACTACAGTATTAGCTCTCTATTGGTCCTGTGCTCATAATAATCACTTCTATAGATACTTTGAACAGTGGTAATCATTAACAAACTGTTCCCCATCCCCTTCTTGCACCTCTGACACTGTAGTTGCCATTGGCAGATTTTGGTGTGCCATATTAATTGTTATGTATAGAGTGCTTGGGGGGCCCCTTTGTAAAACTTGCATCGGGGCCCACAGCTCCTTAGCTACGCCACTGGCAGAGGCTGTGCAATTCAGCTAATTGTTGGAGAAGGCTTCAGTCGCATTTAGACAAGGGCTAAATGACCAGCAGGGGGCACCAGCGTGCAGGAAACTCCCTCTCATCTGCCCCCTCCTAACTAAACTGCATAAGGAGCTGCAAATGAAGTTTAAAATATGCAAACACTAGTGCACATGACAGAAGGGGGCCTTGAGCACTGCCACTGCTCAAGACCCTCCCCCCTGCATGTAACACAATAGGGGAGTGCAAACTCCGGGGCTCACCTGCACTCCTCTATTGTGCTACATGCTGGTTTGGGGGTCCTGAGCAGTTCCACTGCCAGTCATGTGCACTAGAGTTTGCATATTTTAAACTTCATTTGCAGCTCCTTATGCAGTTTAGTTAGGAGGGGGGCAGATGAGAGGGAGTTTCCTGCATGCTGGTGCCCCCTGCTGGTCATTTAGCCCTTGTCTATATGTGACTGAAGCCCTCTCCAACGATTGGCTGAATTGCACAGCCTCTGCTCAATGAAGTACTGCAGACTAGGTGTAATGTATTTGCACTCCTTATTGGCTGACTGGCAGTCTGCAAACTATATGAGTGGCAGAGTGCTGTCTGGGAGTGAGCAATCCTTTTGTGTTTGGTAAGTTGAAGGAGTGGTGGGGGTGAGTCACTGGTGGTGGCACTGCAGCTCCGGGGCTCACCTGCACTCCCCTATTGTGTTACATGCTGGTTTGGGGGTCCTAAGCAGTGGCAGTGCTCGGGGCCCCCGCCTTTCATGTACACTAGTGTTTGCAGGTGGTATATTTTGCTAAGAATTATTTTTTTCTAAATGCATTTTAATAGGAATATTAAGAAAAATTTTTTAAAATTCCTTATTTCTCAGTTTTAGGCCATTACAGGTTTAAAATAATACATGCTACCATAGTTAAAACCCACATATTTTATTTGCCCATTTGTCCCGGTTATTACACCATTTAAATTATGTCCCTATCACAATGTATGGCACCAATATTTTATTTGGAAGTAATATGTGCATTTTCTCAGTTTTACGTCCATCACTATTTACAAGCTTATAATTTAAAAAAATATTAGTAATATACCCTTTTGACATGCATATTAAAAAAGTTCAGACCCTTAGGTAACTATTTTTTTTTTTTTTAAATTGTCATTTTTTTTTTAGTTAAAACTTGTATTTGGGCATTTTTTGGGCGTGGGAGGTAAACAGTTAATTTTAAATGTAATGTATTGTGTTTATGTGAAAAAAATATATATGTAAGTGTAATTTTACTATTTGGCCACAAGATGGCCACAGTCATTTTTTTTTAAATTACATTATGTAAGCGAGAGTGCTCGCTTACAGGAAGTATAAGGAGGGCATGATTTTTTTTTTTCAGAAAGACCGCGGCTTCTCATAGAAGCTGTTGGTCTTTCTAACGGGGACAGAGATCAATGAATGGGAATTGATCTCCAGGCTAACGGACGGCGGCACAGGAGCGCGCGCGCAATCGGCCACTGAAGGGTGCAGTAGCAGCATTTTGGACGTAAGAGCAATGTCCAAAAGGCTAAAATGGTTAAGCATGTTTACATTCTACACTGTTTGGGCCTTCCCAGGTGCCTTATCATACATTGCTATGTGCAGTATAAGCCATGCATCTCTTATAATAGCACAACACTCTCTCTAAAAGAGATTTGCAGTAGTGTTGCTTATGTGTTAAAAAAAATAACAAGGAAATGTATGATCAGTTTGAATAGCTGCTAGATTTTTAAAGCTATGATTTCCTGTAATAGCATTTCACTATAGTGTAACCACAAAGCAGAGCCTTACAAATCAAACTGATCGCATGAGCTACAAGCTACTAAAAAGGAACACAAAGTTCTGTATTGCTTTTGTTACATAAAGCAAGTGTGAGGAGCTATTGCATAACCACAACTTGTAGTGCTCCCCAGCAAAACTTTGATGATGCCCCCCAATGTTTGCATCCTGACCCCTACCTACCCTAGGTGACCCTCACCGCCTCACCGCCTGGGGTTACATCTTGCAAGGGTCATAAAACAATTGTGGACATAGTAATCTTCACACCCGTAACAAGTGTAGTTTCAAAAACACCTGATCTGAAGGATGGACCCCTTTATCAGAGAAAGTGAAGTAAAAGTTGGGCCCCTTTACAGCTTATCCGCCACCCCCTTCCCCGCTCCCCTGTAGTTACGCCCCTGGTGAGGAGGCAAACATCTACTTACACAGCACCAGAAGTAGATCATAGGATGTCAGAACAAGACAACCTGATTTTTCCCAGAAAAAAATCCCTCAAAATAAAATTGGATAATAACAATAATAGAAGATGCAGTACTGGATACAAACAAACAATAAATAAAAAAAACAAACCTTTATGGTTCCCAAAATGGACCCCGCCAGGGTGAAGCCTGGGTTTCACAGTGCATATATTAGAAAGTGCAGTGCATAAATAGCAATAATCATTAAAGAAAAAATACAGTGCATTATCCTGTAACAAAGTGCAATATGCAAATACCAAGAACTCTGCCCACCGAACATTTGTTTTGTGTGACACTGCATAGCATCATTTATGAAAACTTAGTTAACCACTTGAGGACCCACCCTTTACCCCCCCTTAACGACCAGCGCTGTTGTAGCTGATCTGTGCTGGGTGGGCTCTGCAGCCCCCAGCACAGATCAGCGTGCAGGCAGAGCGACCAGATCGCCCCCCTTTTTTCCCCACTAGGGGGATGATGTGCTGGGGGGGTCTGATCGCTCCTGCCTGCGGGTGTTGCGGGGGGGGCACCTCAAAGCCCCCCTCCGCGGCGAAATCCTCCCCCTCCCTCTCCTACCTGGCCCCCCCTGGAGATCCGGGCTGCACAGGACGCTATCCGTCCTGTGCAGCCAGTGACGGGACGTCCCCTGTCACATGGCGGCGATCCCCGGCCGCTGATTGGCCAGGGATCGCCGATCTGCCTTACGGCGCTGCTGCGCAGCAGCGCCGTACAAATGTAAACAAAGCGGATTATTTCCGCTTGTGTTTACATTTAGCCTGCGAGCCGCGATCGGCAGCCCACAGGCTATTCACGGAGCCCCCCGCCGTGAATTGACAGGAAGCAGCTGCTCGCGCGAGCGGCTGCTTCCTGATTAATTAGCCTGCAGCTGGCGACGCAGTACTGCATCGCTGGTCCTGCAGCTGACACTTTGCCGACGCGCGTTATGAGTGCGCGGTCGGCAAGTGGTTAAATAATGTTTAAAGACAACTGACAACCTGTGATGTTAGTTTTGAACGACCGTCATGATAGATCACATCATGAGCAATCATTCAGAATTTTTGCTAAAGTCAAGGGACTTTTTTTTTTGCTTAAGTCAATGGCTAAAGTCAATGGAATTGCACAATTGCTTTTACTATATGAAATTAAACCAATAAACTGGGTCTTAAAGAGAAACGTCAGCCTAAACAAACATACTGTCATTAAGTTACATTAGTTATGTTAATTAAAATAGATAGGTAATATAATTTCTTACCCACCCTGTTTTAAAAGAACAGGCAAAGGTTTGTGATTTAATGAGGGCAGCCATCTTTTTGGTTGAATGGAGGTGACAGGGAGCATGAGACATAGTTCCAACTGTCCTGTGTCCTGATCACCCCTCCCAGTTGCTAGGCAACAACAGCATCAGAAATCCCATCATGCTTTGCACAGCATCAGGGGAAAATGCCCAGGAAGTTTTCTTTGATGGGGCAGGGTTTAGCTTCTAAGCAGCTAAAAATTAGGCTTGGATATGAAAAACAAAGTTCTGATGCTGTGAACCTGTTAAAGAAACACCAAGCCATTTAAGTGCGGCTGAGTAGATTTTTAGTCTGGAGGTTCACTTTAAGTGCATTTTATTTGTGCAGTTCTCCAAGTTCAGGCACAGTCTGCACCATAACGTTCTCCCCTTGTCAGTGTCAGGATCCCTCCTGTAGCATGTTCTGTCGCTTGCAGTGGAGCTGCAACTGAGCAGTTCTGACTTGTCTGCTTGCATTTGGTTGCGCATTTGCAGTGAGTCTTATTGTCATTTGTAATCACTCTGCAATTCAGAGCAGTTCAGGATGCTGTCAGGATTCCTCCTATGGTTTGCTGCAGTCAAACTGCAGCCAGATAGACCTGGATTTCCTGCATGCATGTTGTTGCATAGTACTACATGCATTTGTAATGTTACTCCTGTGTCCATCTGTGGAGCCTCTTCCGTTATCCAGCTGCTTAGCCTTGTTGCGCTGGGTGGTCAGAAAGTATAACCCCCCAGCATTACAGTCCGCCCCCGTATACAGGAAGCAAGTCAGCCAGCACCTGGAACACAGACAAGTACATCGGAGGAACCTGAGACGTCACTTCCGCCTTGGCGCTTGGACTAGTGTGATTCTACCAGCAGCAGAGTGGACCAGTGCTGGGCATAATGAAAAAAGCTACGCTTACGGATCATTACGCGTAATTTTACGCTATTACGCATTACGGAATTACGCTTACGGCGTAGACATTCAATTACGGTACATGTCTGTAATTACGCATAGACCTTACGCAATTACGTGTAAGAATACCGTAATTCAGGTTGTTACGTTATATGCTTACGCTTAAAATCCTACTACCAATTAATGCGTAAGGTCATGCTGCCAAGCGGAAAAGTTGACGCATGGATCAATGTTAGGTAGCTGCCGACTTTAAGTGTTAATAGCAAATCCCCCTTAATTGCTAAGAGCCTCAAATTTGGAGAATATATTAAGGAGATCAGAAGGAATAAGAGGAAAATTTTTTTTTCAAAAAGACCTTATAGTTTTTGAGATAATCGATGTTAAAGTTTCAAAGGAAAAATATATACATTTAAAAACCCGCCGATTTTTAACGGTTAATAGCAAAGCCTGCTTAAAATTTAGGAACACTAAATTCACAGGATATATTAAGGGGATCAGTGGGAATAAGAGGAAAAAATGTTTTTCAAAAAGACCTTATAGTTTTTGAGAAAATCGATTTTTAAGTTTCAAGGGCAAAAATGTCTTTTAAATGCGGAAAATGTCAGGTTTTTTTGCACAGGTAACAATACTGTTTTATTTTCATAGATTCCCCCAAGTGGGAAGAGTTTTACTTACTTCGTTCTGAGTGTGGGAAATATTAAAAAAAAACGACGTGGGGTCCCCCCTCCCAGACCTCTTTAACCCCTTGTCCCCCATGCAGACTGGGATAGCCAGAATGCGGAGCACCGGCCGCGTGGGGCTCCGCACCCTGACTATACCAGCCCGCATGGTCCATGGATTAGGGGGTCTCGGAAGGGGAGGGGCAGCCAAGCTTTCCCCTCCCCCTCCGAGCCCTTGTCCAATCCAAGGACAAGGGGCTCTTCTCCACCTCCGATGGGCGGTGGAGGTGGAGGCCGCGATTTCCTGGGGGGGTTCATGGTGGCATCTGGGAGTCCCCTTTAAAAAGGGGTCCCCCAGATGCCCACCCCCCCTCCCAGGAGAAATGAGTATAGAGGTACTTGTACCCCTTACCCATTTCATTTAAGAGTTAAAAGTAAATAAACACACAAACACATAGAAAAAGTATTTTAATTGAACAAAAAACATAACCACGAAAAAAGTCCTTTAATATTCTTAATTAACCATTAATACTTACCTGTCCCTTTAAAAGCCAGTTCCCACGCAATATCCTCGGAAATATACTAATCAGTTACAATGTAACAAAGTTGTTACAATGTAACAACTTTGTTACTTTGTAACACCACCGCACCCGACGTCACTCGCCGCTCACCTGCCGGCCGCCGCATACACTCTAAGTCCCCGCCGGCTCCCGCCGTCCACTCCGCCCACACCTGTCACCCATATACATGCTGGCACCCATGGGTGCCAGCAAGTATATAGGTGACATGTGGGAGAGGCGGGGAGGGCAGCGGAGCCGGCGAGGACTTAGCGTCCTAAACCCGACAGAGCTCTGAGCTATATAGCTCAGAGCTCTCGAAAGCATCTTTGTATTTGGGCTCCAAGGAGCCCCATTGGTCCTTAGCAGACCAATGGGGTTCCTTCTGATTTGAGCCCAAATTCAATGTTCCTTTCAGAGCTCTGAGCTATATAGCTCAGAGCTCTGTCGGGTCTGTGCAGCGCAGACGCGTATGCGGCGGCTGAGCGGCGAGTGACGTCGGGTGCGGCGTAGTTACAATGTAACAAAGTTGTTACATTGTAATAACTTTGTTACATTGTAACTGATAGAACATTTCCGAGGCTATTTCGAGGGATCATTTATTTAAAGGGACAGGTAAGTATTAATGGTTAATTAAGAATATTGAAGGACTTTTTTCGTGGTAATGTTTTTTGTTCAATTAAAATACTTTTTCTAAGTGTTTGTGTGTTTATTTACTTTTAATTCTTAAAGGAAATGGGTAAGGGGTACAAGTACCTCTATACTCATTTCTCCTGGGAGGGGGGGGTGGGCATCTGGGGGACCCCTTTTTAAAGGGGACTCCCAGATTCCACCATGAACCCCCCCCCCAGGAAATCGCGGCCTCCACCTCCACCGCCCATCGGAGGTGGAGAAGAGCCCCTTGTCCTTGGATTGGACAAGGGCTCGGAGGGGGAGGGGAAAGCTTGGCTGCCCCTCCCCTTCCGAGACCCCCCAATCCATGGACCATGCGGGCTGGTATAGTCAGGGTGCGGAGCCCCACGCGGCCGGTGCTCCGCATTCTGGCTATCCCAGTCTGCATGGGGACAAGGGGTTAAAGAGGTCTGGGAGGGGGGGACCCCACATCGTTTTTTTTAATATTTCCCACACTCAGAACGAAGTAAGTAAAACGCTTCCCACTTGGGGGAATCTATGAAAATAAAACACTATTGTTACCTGTGCAAAAAAAACGGACATTTTCCGCATTTAAAAGACATTTTTGCCCTTGAAACTTAAAAATCGATTTTCTCAAAAACTATAAGGTCTTTTTGAAAAAAAAAAATTCCCTCTTATTCCCACTGATCCCCTTAATATATCCTGTGAATTTGGTGTTCCTAAATTTTAAGCAGGCTTTGCTATTAACCGTTAAAGTCGGCGGGTTTTTAAATGTATATATTTTTCCTTTGAAACTTTAACATTGATTTTCTCAAAAACTATAAGGTCTTTTTGAAAAAATTTTTTTTCCTCTTATTCCTTCTGATCTCCTTAATATATTCTCTAAATTTGAGGCTCTTAGCACTTAAGGGGGCTTTGCTATTAACCCTTAAAGTCGGCGGCTTTTTTATATTATACGGGAGCGTAATATTACGCGATTACGGCAGACTGTGTAATTTCAATGGGAGTTTACTGTCTTACGCGTAATTTGTTACGCGTAATAACGTAACCTACGGTCTACGCGTAATTAATTACGCGTAATACCGTAACCTTACACGTAACGCGTACGGTGCATTTGTAGTGAATTACGATGCGTAATTACGCTAATGTGTAATTTCGGCCCAGCACTGGAGTGGACAGAGAACCAGATCTTCTACAGCGGCTGTGCGGGTAATCTCCTGGCCAAGTCTACAGTATTACCGCTGTCATTGTGGTGAGCTTGGACATTCACTCGCTACTTATCCTGTTTTGCCATCCACCTGAATGGGACTTTTTGACAGTAGACCGGAGGTAATGTGAATCACCATTACCACATCTGTTGTATTGGTATACACAGCGCTGCACAGGTCACAAAGTGTTTGAACTGTGACACTCTCTGTACTTACAGAGGTATTACTTACAGGCAGGAGCCTTTTTGACTTTTACCCACAGAGTTAATTCTTTGCACACCATTGCCTTCCATATTTTGGGCTTTAGGACTGACCTGATTTAATCCCTGGGCTGCTGATCCACATATTGTGCTGACTTTTATCTCTCTTATGGTGGCCATACTTGGTACAATTTTTTACATCCAATCTTACCATTTCAATGTAGTATAAGGGTAAATTAAGTGAATATACTGAATATTCATATTCAGTATATGATTTAATCCCTGGGTTGCTGATCCACATATTGTGCTGACTTTTATCTCTCTAATGTTGGCCATACATGGTACAATAAAAACGTTCGATTATCCCGTTTATTCGATCTAAATGATCGAATCGAATGAAAGTTGAAAATATTTTTTTTTTCGATCGAGAAATTCGACCGATTATCCCATTTTTTTAGAGAAAAATCAAATCGGACATGCTGGAAAAATCTTTATATTCGATCTAACGGAATAATCAAACTAAATTATCTAATCGAAAAAAAATGAAAAATTGTACCATGTATGCCCACCATAAGAAGTATTGCTGTTTAGATTTGTATAAAGAGTCAGATTGGCCAGACTAATGGTGGCCATACATGGTACAATTTTTTCATCCAATCTTACCATTTCTATGTAATATAAGGGAACTGCCTAAATTATCCTTTCAGTATATTCACTTAATTTACCCTTATACTACATAGAAATGGTAAGATTGGATGAAAAAATTGTACCATGTATGGCCACCATTAGGCAGTTCTTATTGGAATGTAATGGACAGGATGGAACAATGCTCCACAACAGTTAAATAAGGTGCTCTGTGGAATTTGTCCCCGAGAAATCATGGTAACGGATTAGGAATATGGCAAATGTACTTGAAGGGGACTTTTGATACCGCATTTAAACTGGAGTTTTGACTTGTGACATGTTTGTTAAACAAGTGTTGATCGCTGTTGGTCATACCCAATAAATCACTAATTCAGGGAATTATTTCCTAACAGTGTGAGGATCCGCTCGGCTGCCTGCGCAGGCAGGCAGCCTTTTGACCACTGTTCAGGTCTGCATTCTGCAGGTCTCTGGAAGAGAGACCTTTTGTCAGTTGTGCAACTTGCTGCTAAGGAATTTGCATACGTTTGTCATGCAGATTGCCTAGCCACATCCTTGGTAGGCTTGCTCTATATACACCATGTGATATCACAGACCTGGGCTGGTCATAAGGGTTAGTCCTGTGATACACTCCCGGAGTGTCAGCCTTGCTCATTGTTTGAAGATTAGCTTAGAGTTATTCCTGGGACTGCATTAGGCAGATTCCCTAGTGCAGTTAGGATTGCATCTGTTTTGTTTGTCTATTGCGATTGTCCTGTCCCAGCGGTGGCCGACAGGAAGTCGTTCTGATCTTTGTTCTTGGAGTATAGCTGGAGCAGCGGTTGCTACCAGCTATCTCCTCTATCTGTCTTGCCTGGATCGCACTCGCCTAGCGCTAGTGCTGTGGATCCGTCTGATCTCCATCTCTCTTGCTGTTATCTCTCACTTATTCCTGTTTTCGTGTATCTGTCTTGTCTGCTACGAACGCTTGCTGGAGGCTCGGTGAGGTAACCGTTAAGTAAGCGCTCGCGCCCTCTGTTTCATGTTTGTCTGTCGGTGGTGAGTTAGGCGTGCTTGTCTCTGTTGTGCTTTTCACGCGGGGACCACGCATAAACGCGTGCACTGTTGCGAATGAGTGCGGTGTTCGCGTTTAGTTAGCGTTTGTTATTTTCCTTCTTCTCATTGTATGATTTGCTGTGCCTTTGCTATTCTCATGTTCTGCCTTGCTGTAGCCTTGTGTCACCTCTGGCAATCGCCTCTCTCGCGATTGCGTTCCTACTTCATATCTGCTGTTGTGTATGCACCGTCGCGGGTTGGCGACTAGTTTGGTGCACACACATACAATCTGTCCCTGTGCTCATTCTCTTCCGCAATTGCTTCTCTTGTGATTGCGTTCTCACTTGGTTTCTTCTGTTGTGTGTCCACCGTCGCAGGTTGGCGGCTAGATTGGTGGACATACATACATTCCTCATCTGTGCTTATTTGGTCTTGTGTCGCTGTTAGCAATCGCCATCTCTGGCGATTGCCTTCTCACTTTGTCTTCATGGTTGTGTGTTCATCGTCGCAGGGTGGCGACTAGTTTGGTGGACACACATACTCTCTGTCCCTTTGATCTCTCTCTTTCATGGCTATCTTGCCCTGCGTTTCTTCCCTTCGTACAATTCCTGTCTGGCGTCTGTGGCAGGGCAGAGGAGCTTTTCCTCTGCACTCCACAGCTCCACCTGTCGACAGGAATTTCCCTCTACAGGTGCATTGCACCTTTTGCTGGGTTCCCTCAAATTACACGCTTGTGGAGGAGACATAACCCTCGCAGATTTCTGTCTCATGTATAGAGTTGGGCCGAACCTCCGATTTTAGGTTCGCGAACCTGGTTCGCGAACTTCCGCGGAAGGTTCGGTTCGCGTTAAAGTTCGCGAACCGCAATAGACTTCAATGGGGATGTGAACTTTGAAAAAAAAAATAATTATGCTGGCCACAAAAGTGATGGAAAAGATGTTTCAAGGGGTCTAACACCTGGAGGGGGGCATGGCGGAGTGGGATACATGCCAAAAGTCCCCGGGAAAAATCTGGATTTGACGCAAAGCAGCGTTTTAACCTCTTGACGACCAGCTAACGCCGATTGGCGTAAACTGGTCGTCTGCGGGTTACCATGGCCTTTCCATGTCAGTTCACGGAGGGTGTCTCCGTGAACAGCCGGAGAGCCGCCGATCGCAGCTCTCCGGCAAAATGTAAACAGGCGGGGAAGAAATCCCCGCTGTTTACATCATACGGCGCTGCTGCGCAGCAGCGCCGTAAGGCAGATCGGCGATCCCCGGCCTCTGATTGGCCGAGGATCGCCGGCATATGATAGGCTGAAGCCTATCCTTCAATGTGCAGGACGGAACTCCGTCCTGCACATTACGGAGAGAGGAAGGGAGGGAGGTAAGGAGCGTGAGGGCAGAAATGGCTGCGGAGGGGGGCTTTGAGAAGCCCCCCCCACAAAACACAGATGGCCGGCGGCGATCAGACCCCCCCAGCAGGACATCCCCCTAGTGGGGAAAAAAGGGGGGTAGTCTAGTCGCCCTGCTGGACTCCTGATCGGTGCTGCGGGCTGTAGAGCCCACGCAGCACCGATCAGTGTAAAATCCACTGGTCGGCAAGTGGTTAAGGGCAGAAATCACATTGAATGCTAAATGACAGGCCTAAAGTGCTTTAAAACATCTTGCATGTGTATACATCAATCAGGTAGTGTAATTAAGGTACTGCTTCACACTGACACACCAAACTCACCGTGTAACGCACCGCAAACAGCTGTTTGTGTAGTGACGGCCGTGCTGGACTGGTGCGCACCATGGCGAGAGTGCAGGTTTTGGTGGCTTTACAGCCCATATGGTCGCCTGGCTGATGTAGCTGAATGACAGAACAGTGACTGTCCAGCTGATCAAATTTGGTCTGACCACAATGAAGCAACGACCTTATTATCTTTTGTGTGCCCCCCGAGACACTCATCTAGGCGCCGGTCATTGCTTCATTGTGATACGCAAGCCCCTTCACCACGGCAAGGTAATGATCACGAAGGGGAATGGGCGCATGTACATGCCTTTTCTTTTGTTGTTGCAGCTGCCCGCAGTGCAGCCAGAAAAATTAGGCAGTCATGTACACGCACCAGAAAAATTATTACAGCGGCCGCTGCTAGCAGCGGCCTAAAAAATTCAGCAATCCGCCTGGAGTCCCGGACCCTGTTGGTGGTGGCGGAGAAGGTAGTCAAGCGGCCTGCAGGCAGACATGCTGTGTGGAGGGACAGGTATGCAGTGGTGGGTTCACTGAACAGGTATGCAGTGGTGGGTTCACAGAACAGGTATGCAGTGGTGGGTTCACAGCACAGGTATGCAGTGGTGGGTTCACTGAACAGGTATACAGTGGCGGGTCCACTGAACAGAACAGGTATGCAGTGGCTGGTTCACTGAACAGAACAGGTATACAGTGGCGGGTTCACAGAACAGGTATGCAGTGGCAGGTTCACTGAACACAACAGGTATGCAGTGGCGGGGTCACTAAACAGGTATACAGTGGCGGGTCCACTGAACAGAACAGGTATGCAGTGGTGGGTTCACTGAACACAACAGGTATGCAGTGGCGGGTTCACAGAACAGGTATGCAGTGGTGGGTTCACTGAACAGGTATGCAGTGGTGGGTTCACAGCACAGGTATGCAGTGGTGGGTTCACAGAACAGGTATGCAGTGGTGGGTTCACAGCACAGGTATGCAGTGGTGGGTTTACAGCACAGGTATGCAGTGGTGGGTTCACAGCACAGGTATGCAGTGGTGGGTTCACAGAACAGGTATGATGCCAGACAGGAACAAGTTAAGCCTAACTAATCTTTCCCTGAGAGACAGTCTGCAGCAGCTCGCCCTACTCTCACTAACGCAGGCAGCACACGAGTGACAGTAATGGCCGCCGCTGCCTGCCTTATATAAGGGGGGGTGGGGCTCCAGGGGCTAGTGTAGCCTAATTGGCTACACTGGGCCTGCTGACTGTGATGTAGAGGGTCAAAGTTGACCCTCCATGTGCATTATGGGGCGAACCGAACTTCCGCCAAGGTTCGCCTGCGGGACGCGAACGCGAACCACTGAAGTTCGCATGGAACCGTTCGCAGGCGAACCGTTCGGCCCAACTCTACTCATGTATTTTCTCGTAAGCTTGGAACTTGCATGCCAGGTTATGTCTATGAGTTTTTTCCTGCAGTGCATGATGCTGATCAGATTAGCTTATGCAACATTTCTGTGTCATTACCATATGTTAATGAGTTGGTGCTTGCAGGCCAATCTGCTGATTTGGCTTGTCAGCCAAAAGATTTGTTGCCCATAGCAACCACAAATAAAGAGGTTATTTCTGTCAAGTCTGAAATGTGCAAAACCATTCAGTATGATAATGATGTTGCTCAGTCTCCGGGTTTTTTGCCCCAATCCTAAGCTTATGTGGATCCTATTATAGGTAGGATCGCACACTATATTAACCTCTTGCCGACCGCGTCACGCCAGTAGGCGTGGCCGCGGCGGCAGCCCCAGGACCGCCTAACGCCAATTGGCGTAAAGTCCTGGGGCTCTGTTTTGCAGGAGATCGCGCGCAGGCTGCGCGCGCATCTCCTGCTTGAGGGGCGGAGCTCCGCCCCGCCTTCAGTCTCCGAGCGGCTATTGCCGCTCGGGAGACTGTTAGACGGCGTAATCGCCGTCTATTTACTCTGTGCAGCGCTGCGATCAGCAGCAGCGCTGCACTGGGGACAGCCGTGTGACACGGCTGTCCCCCTGGGGGACAAGAGAGCGATCGGCTCTCATAGGGTAAAGCCTATGAGAGCTGATCGCCATGATTGGCTGGCTGGGGGGAGGAAGCGAGGGAGGGAGGGAAGGTGTTTAAAGGAACAGCTGTTTTTAAAAAAAAAAACACAAACAAAAATATTTATAAAAAAAAAAACAAACATGGGGGGAGCGATCAGACCCCACCAACAGAGAGCTCTGTTGGTGGGGAGAAAAGGGGGGGGGAATCACTCGTGTGCTATGTTGTGCGGCCCTGCAGCTTGGCCTTAAAGCTGCAGTGGCCTTTTAAACTAAAAATTGCCTGGTCACTAGGGGGGTTTAGCCCTGCAGTCCTCAAGAGGATAAAGCAGTTAAAAAATCTGTTCTTGTTCCTGAACTCCACCCATATGGAGATTATCTGGATACTGGCCTGTTTGAACCTCCATTTGCCTCATGGGACATTGGGGCCTTGATGGAGGAATTTAATTTTGATTGGAAAGCCTTTTGCGATTTTTACATCGCAAAAAGCGAATATGTCTTGAATGATTGTCTCGATTCTATGTACCTTTTGATTGATTCCGATGAATGTGACGAGGGTAATGTGGATCTGGTGATTTATGTATGGCAGACGATTTTGGATGAGTTGCACACACCAATCAATTGATTCCAATAAAGAGGCATCGTTGTCGGATGATTGTTCCTGCCTTTCTGGGGTAAAGCATGTGAGTCGTGACATTTTGCAATCTGAAATGAGTGGGTGTGCCACTGTGGTTGATTCCTGTGCGAATCCTGGAGGATTCTCTCCTGACTGCGTGCAGTTTGAGTCTCTACGATCTGATGCCTGTTTCTCTGATGTTCCTGCAGATTGTAATCAGCATGAATGTGCCAGTTTCCTCAAGGATGTGTGGGACCCCTTGTCATTTAGAGACAGATCTTTAAGATCTTCCATCTGTGATCCTGCTATGGGGAAAATTCCTAAATTATGCAGCATCAAAAGTAAAATTAATATGTCTAATAAAGTTTTTCCTGATGTTGTCGCTATTTCTACTGCAAATGCGTCTTTGTCTCACCCTGTTCACACCTGTAAGGGCCCGTTGCCTGGTGACAGTTGCTCCAGTGTTTCTGCCCTGAATGCCTTACAGTCTGCCCCGCAGATCGCGGAGGTTTGCGCTATGGAAGCGTCAGTTTCACAACCTAAAGCGATTTTTGATTCGCAAGATTTGCGTTCTGAGTCCTTGGATTTAACATTGTTAGCCGAATCTAGGAGTGAGACAGCGCTTCGGTTTTGCGAATCTGATGCTGAAGCTTCTTTGCTTTGCCCAAAGAAGCTTTCTCTGAATCTGCCCTGTACCACGAATGAAAACATGATCTCCACTCGCACTGACATTTGTGAGCCCCTTTCTTGTTCTGAGGAAAATGCTGATTCTGCACCCTGTACTCTAGATGAGTTAATATGGCCTTGTTTAGAGTCTCCTGCAGTGTCCCTAGAGGCTCGTCTAGGTATTGCTACTATACTCACCTGTTTTTCTGCAGTTCTGAAGCTAGTTTGACTGCTACGCAGAATTCTGGGTGCAGTGAGATTAAAGTTAGGGAGTCAGTGTGTGTTCCAGTAAATATTCCTGTACCTTCCGCTCATGATGATGAAATTCAGTCTCAGTTTATGGTGGAACCTTCCCTGGGACATTTGCCCTGTCCACAAAATAAAGTTCCAGTTTTGCCCTGTAACATGGATAGTTCAGAATCCTTCTCAGAAAACTTGGAAAATTATGTTCCTGAGGTCTTGTCTGATCTCCTGGAGACCTCCGAGTTCCTCCCAAAGGGTTCAGAACTTGTAGGAGATGTCTCCTGCCCCCCAAGTCCTTCTGAGGTGTTGCCCACTTCAGTAGGCATTGCTGTTGTGCTGACTACCTTTGCAGCTCTGGTGGAGCTTTACTCATATGTAGTCAATGATGATATTACAGTCACAGAAAATTCTGAATTTAAGTCCGAGTCTTCTTTTGAAAGACCAGTACCTGTGACCTCTACTCGTGATGATTTTCTGCCCGGTACTGGTTTTGGTCTTGTCGTGTCGGACTCTGAGGTTGGCAGTTCCCCGACATGTCCTGAGGTTTCTCCTGTGCTGGTGTACCCCAATGTGCTCTGTGACCCAGAAAGCCCAAGTGTGCCTCGGTTACCAGCATGCTCAGATGTCCTTGGTGGAGACATGCTCTGATGTTGCCTGCCTGCTTGCATGCCCAGAGGTGGTCCCTGAAAGTCCTGATCTTGGTGGGTGTCTTGGTAATTTTGAGTCCAGAGTAATCAAAGGCTCCATAGGGGTTCTTGGTAGTTCTCCATGTGGGCCTGGTGAGCGTTCTGGCCTCTTGGGATCTCTGCGGAGCTTCAAAGGGTTCTGGGAGATTCCGGGAGAAATTTTGCTTGATACCCTGGATAGGATCAACAGTGGCTTTTTGTCTATAATTAAAATGAATATTCTTCCTCGGTTACTGTATCTGTTCCAGGCCCTACCCATACCAGTGCCATCGTGTTTTTTTAAAAACCTAACAAGTTGCATTAATAGATTTATAAATAGGGGCCAAAAGACGAGAATAAGCTATAGACTACAGTCAGCAGGAAGGGAAAGGGGGGGGGGGTTGGCGGTACCAAATTTCAAGTACTACTATGAAGCCGCGATATTGACAAAAATAGTAGACTGGCATAAGCATACAGAAGAAAAGAGATGGGTATCTTTAGAGGAAGATATAGCGGGATGCCCCCTGACAAAGTTACTGTGGACTTCAGAGAAAAATAAAAAGAATATACAAGGCAAAGGAATAGAAATTATAAAACATACGGTAGAGACCTTTGAAAAATATAGGGTAAAGGAAGAGATTTTCCCCTGACTAACACCCGTTATGCCAATACTGGGAAATAAAAATTTTCCTCCAGGAATACATCCAAGTAGTTATCCCAATTGGAGGGGAGAAAAGGAATTAATAGCCCGAGATCTAGTGATTAACGGAGAATGGGTCCCCTTGCAGGAATTGGAAAGGAAGGGGGAGAGGAGAACACTAGATGAATGGAGCCACATCCAATTTAAATCTTTTTTGAAAAGGTGCGGTACTAAAGAGGCCCTAAGCAGGAAAAATACCCCATTTGAAGAGATGTGTAGGGGAAGGGGCCAACAAAGAAGGACCCTTTCAAAGATATATGCCTTATTGAATGGGACAGGAACTAGGAAATAAGGAGAAGTTAAAGTAAGAACGAGACGGACTGACCCTTGGGGGGGGGGGGGGGGGGAGTGAATGGAGGCTTGAATGGTGGGAACTGGCACTTGCGTGTGGGGGGTATAGGAACTTAAGATACGAGAAAGGTCATATAAAAGACACAGTGTTATAAATTAATATACATGATGGAAGGTGTGACATTAGAATATGAAACAGATCTATAGGGAAGGGGAAGGACACCTGTTATATTGTAAGCTAGTGTTAGATCACTGTGTATAGGAAAAATTTGGAGACTATTTTCTTAGATTTTTTTACTGTATTTGTATGCTATTTATATTTTGAAAAAAGTTGAAATAAAGATATTTTAAAAAAAACAGTGGCTTTTGTGTTGAAAAGGACACTTCGAACAGGTATTGTGGCAGATTTGGTATTTTCGGACGCTCCCTGGAAGGTGGTGGGTATTGTCTGGAGGGTGTCGATGGCTTCTTCTCGGACATTCACAGTCCTGATGGGTGTTACGCTGAGACTTGTAGTACTGATGGGCATGTTTTGGTGGCTTCTGCTTCCGATGAGGTCGGTTTCGGGTGGACTGATTCTGGAATTGGGCCTTGTCAGGCTGTCCTGACCTTCATGAGTCTTCCGTATAGAGCCTTCTGACCACTGTTAAGGTCTGCATTCTGCAGGTCTCTGGAAGAGAGACCTTTTGTCAGTTGTGCAGCTTGCTGCTGAGGAATTTACATACGTTTGTCATGCAGATTGCCTAGCCACATCCTTGGTAGGCTTGCTCTATATATACCATGTGATATCACAGACCTGGGCTGGTCATAAGGATTAGTCCTGTGATACACTCCCGGAGTGTCAGCCTTGCTCATTGTTTGAAGATTTGTTTAGAGTTATTCCTGGGACTGCATTAGGCAGATTCCCTAGTGCAGTTAGGATTGCATCTGTTTTGTTTGTCTACTGCGATTGTCCTGTCCCAGCGGTGGCCGACAGGAAGTCGTTCTGATCTTTGTTCTTGGAGTATAGCTGGAGCAGCGGTTGCTACCAGCTATCTCCTCTATCTGTCTTGCCTGGATAGCACTCGGCTAGCGCTAGTGCTGTGGATCCGTCTGATCTCCATCTCTCTTGCTGTTATCTCTCACTTATTCCTGTTTTCGTGTATCTGTCTTGTCTGCTACGAACGCTTGCTGGAGGCTCGGTGAGGTAACCGTTAAGTAAGCGCTCGCGTCCTCTGTTTCATGTTTGTCTGTCGGTGGTTAGTTAGGCGTGCTTGTCTCTGTTGTGCTTATCACGCGGGGACCGCACATAAACGCGTGCACTGTTGCGAATGAGTGCGGTGTTCACGTTTAGTTAGCGTTTGTTATTTTCCTTCTTCTCATTGTATGATTTGCTGTGCCTTTGCTACTCTCGTGTTCTGCCTTGCTGTAGCCTTGTGTCACCTCTGGCAATCGCCTCTCACGCGATTGCGTTCCTACTTCATATCTGCTGTTGTGTATGCACCGTCGCGGGTTGGCGACTAGTTTGGTGCACACACATACAATCTGTCCCTGTGCTCATTTTCTTCCACAATCACTTCTCTTGCGATTGCGTTCTCACTTGGTTTCTTCTGTTGTGTGTCCACCGTCGCAGGTTGGCGGCTAGATTGGTGGACATACATACATTCCTCATTTGTGCTTATTCGGTCTTGTGTCGCTGTTAGCAATCGCCATCTCTGGCGATTGCCTTCTCACTTTGTCTTCATGGTTGTGTGTTCATCGTCGCAGGGTGGCGACTAGTTTGGTGGACACACATACCCTCTGTCCCTTTGATCTCTCTCTTTCAGGGCTATCTTGCCCTGCGTTTCTTCCCTTCGTACAATTCCTGTCTGGCGTCTGTGGCAGGGCAGAGGAGCTGTTCCTCTGCACTCCACAGCTCCACCTGTTGACAGGAATTTCCCTCTACAGGTGCATTGAACCATTTGCTGAGTTCCCTCAAATTACACACTTGTGGAGGATTTCCGCAGTGTCAGCGCACGTCTTGTGCGCTGATCACGGAGGGAATTCCACAATCGTTACAAACAGTAAGTAAAAGTGTAAGCCTAGACAGATTTTTTTTCTTGTACACAATTTAAGTGCACTAGAAAGCAGAGAAACACTTGTATTGGAAAAGGCATATTATAGAGGACACTAGCATTCTGGAGCCCACTACAGAGAACCCTTGAATAATTGGGTACACCATGAAAGTGCACTAAAAAAATGGAAATAGTGTATAGGGAATGCTAGAATACTAACACTACACACATACTACTAAAGGAACTGGAACACTAGCACTAGATTTTGACAATTGCCAGTTGCCAGAAGTGATGAGCAAAAGTGCCGATATTCTTTTTGCATTCATTTTCGCGGAAATAATGATAATTCAACTTTCAAATTAAAATGCCTTCGGAAATCATTTTTATGAATGTTTACGCTAAGTTTAAAGGATTTTGCGCTTCTTCGCTAATTTTAAGGTACAATGATTTTTTTGTGTTTTCATAAATTAGTTTCTTTTGACCATTTTGTGAAAGTACAATGTATTTTCTTGAATATTTTATCGAAAATGGCCTCAGAGTAGCCTGGGGTCCATTTCATACATGAATGTCTGTAGGCAGCTTCAGAGGAAGGAAGGATTTCCAAACGTGGTTTAATTGATCCATGGTTTGCTGCACTAAACTTTAGAGAAAGCACAATAAAATGTTTTGCGGATAGCAAAACAGATTTCACTAAAATGCATAGAAATAATTAATGAGTTGTTCCTTCTCTTATTCTTTAGGTCTAGATTGGATGTGTACGCATACGGTACATCTAATACGTTGAACAGCCTGTTTTATCTGTAGGTCAGGCCAGTGTCACACTATCTGTTCTCTGTTATGTACACAGTTTTATTATTACATTCATAAGAGTTCCACATCTTTTATTCAGCGTGCTTACATAAAAAAGTGAATATGCTATGCTTTCATAAGCAAATATCACAGCTGAGCTGCCCTGTCAAGGTTTGCCAAACCTCACTGTTTATTAAAGAATGTCTGGTATATCGTGACCTTCTACTACTAAATCATTATATAATGGCGGGGATGTTTGTGCAGACAGTTGTAACAACAAGCATTGGTCAAGGAAAAAATCCTTTGCTCTTTCATTGTAGTCTAGATATGAACTATTTGCTTTTGGGGCATTCGTAATTTAGCAGTAAATGCAGGGTGGTTCAAAAGAAATGTTCTTACACAAACATTTTTTCCATTTCAGGTTAGAAAAATACACATCTCTTGTTTTCTATTGATGAAATTTGAAATTCTTTATCTCTAAGTAGAGCAGAATAATAGTTCTATGATCAAGGCCATTTTTTATCTTCACTGTAATATTCATTGTTTAATTCTTCTATTTTACGGCATGTGCCATCGCTTGAAATATGTCAGCTATGGAGACTGTAAGTCCAGTTTTAATTATATAAGTGTAAATTTCTTTAAAGTTGAACTCTGGTCTGGACAACCTAAGAAAGATTTACCCTTCTTTAAATCTATCTCCTGTGCTGAAAGGGGACACTAATGTCTCCAAACAGACTATCATGGTACTTTAAATCTCCACTAGGAGTTTAAAAGTTAGGACATATGATGCTTTGCAGCTGTAGTATTATTTCCAGTAATAACACCTCTATACACTAAGATAAGAGCCACACTCCATAAGAAATATGAGGTGATCCCTGAAATTTTCATCTTTCATAAAGTACAACATGCAATACATACAAAGAAGTTTGAATGATGCAAAGAAAAAAATGGGTCTTCCTGGATTAAATACAAACATTTTCAAGGCAGGTGTGTGCAGGTGGTTGCAACTACATGACCACTATTTCACTAACCTTTTAGCAAATCTGGCTTTGGGCTGATGACTCAGATGAAGAGGCTGCAGTGGCTGGATAGTGTACCGGTTAAGGGCTCTGCCTCTGACACAGGAGACCATTCTTCACACCTCAGCTCATCCTGTTCAGTAAGCCAGTGAGGAGACCTTGAGCAGGACTCCCTAATGCTGCTTCCTACAGAGCGCATCTGTTATAATTTAAGTATTATATGTAGGCCTCAGTTATTTGAACTGAGTTAGTTGAAAGGCTTGATTTGCACAGGGTCTCTTTAAGCATAATTTCTCGGAGAGAAATTATGAAGACTTTTACCAGAAGCAGATTGTCCTCGTCCAAAGGACAGGGACACTATCTGTTCAAATGTACAGACTTTCAGACTGCAAAGGGGAAAACAGAGGCCAATGTTTAGTAAACAGAGAACATTCCTGTATGTAAGTGAAAGGGATCATAGAATATTATTCGAGTAGGTGGGTATTATGACACCACGAGGGGTCTGAGCCAATAGTCGGTTTTGGGGGATGGCTAAGATGAGATCACATTTAACTCTTTCCTAGTCAGTATTAAAGGGCAGGATGGGCCAACGGAGCCCACTCTTACTTTCATGCTCTTTATCTGCGGACTGGAACCCTAACTACTTTTCTGTATGTAAGCTGATATAATGTATGCTGTATATACTTAGTTTAGATGTAACTTAGAATAGAAAGAAGATAACCTGACTAACATTCAGGAGGAATGTTAGTCAAGAGCTTGTAACGCAAACAGACTTAAAGAAGAATCTGCTTGACTAAGATATGACGAACTGTATCTGTATATCGGTGTATTGAATAAACCTTTTGGAACTTGGAAGATGCCTCAAGAAGTCTATCTCCTATGCAGGGTGCTGTGATGAGTAGTGTTTGCAGCTCTTACTAGTGAGCTGCTGGAGCCAGAAGAAAGGTGTGTTGCCGAGAGAAACATATAGTTTCTAACAGCGTCCTAATGGCTGCAGCTCTATCGCTTTGAGTCCGCAAGGAGAAAAGCGCAATATAAATGTTATGTTTCTTGTCTTGTCATTAAAACTGCAAACATTTGCAACCTAAGAATAATTAAAAAATCTAGTCCATATTTACTTAAACACAAAAGGGCCTTTCACATACTGTAAAGTACTACATGCTACAATAACATTTGTAAAATGCTTTTCTCCCATAAGACTCAACGCACATAGATATTTATCAGATCAATACATAGTTGAAATTTTGGCTGTGTTACAAAGGAAATAGTCAAGTATTCATAAATGCCAGATTAACAGGTGGCTTTTTAGTTTTGACTTAATTGCTTCCAGGGATGAAGACATTGGTTGTGGTAAGGTGTTCCAATGTGTAGGAGCAGCAATGACAGTAGGCTTTGGCTCCAAAGATTTTGAGGTAGACTCGGGGGGTGACCAAGTTATTAGAACATTTTGACCTAAGATTGTGGGAGGTGTGATGCAGTTGCAACAAATACTACAGGTATCCAGGGCCCAAATTGTGTAAAGATTTAAATGTTGATAGACCAAACTTGTAGAGGATTCTCAACTTTACGGGTAGCCAGTGGAGTAAGTGTAGGATTGGTGCTATGTGGCAATGACGGGGATGGTTTGTTAAAAGCCTTGCGGTGGCATTCTGTACTTATTGCAGGCAGTGTAGATCTTTATTTGAAAGGCCTGAGAGAGCATTTCAATGGTCCAGCCTTGATGTTATGCAGACATGAACTAGGGTTGAAAGATCCATTGGAGGTATAAGGTGCTTAATTTGTGCAATATTGCTTAAAAACAAACAAACAAAAAAATACAAATCATTTGTATAGCATTTTTCTACTGTCAGACTCAAAGTGCTTGGGAGGTAGCCACTCAGTCATGAGTACCAGTGTAAGGGATTCCTTCCCGAATACAGTAGGTACTGGCTTACTCAATAGGATGAGCCAAGATTTGAATCCTATTATTAACACACTGATAAGCACAAACAAGGAATATATGTCCTAAAAGGACAAACAATAAGCAACCCACTAAGGCTATTGAAACAACTACTGTATATATACACAAGAAAAGGTGCCCGGATGGATTAATGTATATCAAAATTCAAAAATCAAAAAGTGTGTTTTATGAATTTTTATATACTATCCATATGGGTAGCTTTCCTTGTGTATATATAAGATTCGAATCCTGGTCACCTATATCAGAGGCTGTGCCCGTATCTAGCACACAATTCAGCCACTTCTTTGGTTGAAATAAGGAATATTCCACAACAGTTGAGATTTGATACCTGAAGTGTAATTTCCCATCAATCACTACACCCAAGCTGTGCATAAAGTCTGAGCTATTCAGGTCTTAGCTCCCTATACTTAGTGGTGCTGATGGAGACTGGAGCTGTCAAGTGCTGACCTCTGATGACAAAAAGTCAGTCAGTTTTGTCAGCATTTAGTTTTAGCCAGTTGTCATTCATCCACTGCACATATTTAATTTGGAATATGGTTTGTCATGTCAGTTAAGAATGATAAATACAGCTGGGTGCATGTGGCATAGCTAAGGAGTTATGGTGCAAGAATAAGAAGACATTTATTAGTGATCACTACTATTCAAAGCATATATAGAAGTAATTATTACCAGCACAGGACCAATAGAGAGTAAATACTGTGATTGAGGGAGGGCCCCTTGGGGCCTCTCTGGCCCAAGGGCCCTGGAGTGGTCGCAATATCAGCATCCCCTATTGCTATGCCACTTGCTGGGTGTGATCAGCATAGCAGTAGTGTGTCAGACCATGTTTTTGAACAATTTTTTAAAGGGCAGCATGTATATGGTGAACAGCTAAGGAGGTTATATTTTGCCCTAGAATACATCATATTTTAGCGGCCAACAGGATTGGACAGGAAAAGCTTCAAAGATACCCTATGTACCCAAGAAGTAGTTCAACCAGTAAAATAGAGAACTAAGCCCTCTATACCACAGAACTCTTACAGCCTGTTAAGCAAGAATTCATGATCAGCTGTGTCAAAAACTCCTGAGAGATTAAAGTGGATCCGAGATGAACTTTTACTCATTGCATAATTGTGTTCCTTTCCTATTGTTTATACGGCATTTTTCAAGCCAAATACTTTTTTGTTTTTGTTTTAATACTCTAATTCCCTATAAACTAAACAAGTCACGCCCACAGGTTTTCAGAAAGCCAAGGCACTTTCAGACAGTAGCAAGGGCTCATAGGAGCTCAGTCTGGGCAGGAGGAGGGGGAGGTATTACTAGCCAGAGATTTCAGAGGCAAAGGGGAGGAGGGAGGAGGAGGGGGGATTAAGTTTTTTTTGCTCAAGATGCAGATAAGCCTGCCTCTGTGTAATGTTTACAAACAACATGGCTGCTGTCATTATATCACAGGAAGAAATAATCATATTCTATTAAAGCTGTTTGCAGCTAGATTTGCTATGTAAACAATCTAAACTTTAGATAAGATATATAGACAAGTTACTTGTTATAAGTAGTTTTTCATCTCAGAACCGCTTTAAGCAAAGAACACTCATCTCTGTTTATTTCCATTAGCAGATCATTGTAGATCATGGTGAGGGCTGTTTCACAGTTGCAGTGTTTTTTGAAGCCAGATTGTAGAGGGTCAAAGATGTTTCTGGGGAGCCTGGCTACAAGTTGGATATATTTTAACAACAAGAGAGTGTGTGCACCAAGCACCAGGTAAAACCTGATATATCTGGCTTTGCAAACTTGGCCTAATTGGCTTACTCAAGAGGCATTGCTAATGCAAATTTGCACACACGCTCTTGTTGTTGAAAAGTTTACAAGTTGGATATAGACAGCCTTTTTAATAACTTTACCCAGAACTGAGATGTTGGACATGGGACTAGTGTTGATCGTAATCAGCTAATTTTTGCGTACATTTTTGCAATTACGCCTATACGTAATTACAAATTGATAATTCAATTGATTTTGTATAAGCATGTGTAATTTTGCATGAATTTTCACATCATTTTTGCGTAATTTCGTGATGACTTTAATAGCGAATAGCAAAGTCCCCATACATGCTATTGTCACCAAAATTGCTGCATATGGTAAGAAGAAGAATGGGTAGAAGTAAAAAAAAAATTCAAAAAGACCTTGTAGTTTTTTAGAAAATCGATTGCAAAAATCCAAAGAAGAATGATTTTCAAACTCGGAAAAATTACAATTTAAAACCATTTTTCTATGCATTTTTAAAATCGATTTTCTCAAAAACTACAAGATCTTTTTGAAAAAATGTTTTTGCATTGTACCCACTATTTTCTTTAACATGTGTAGCAATGTTGGTGGTAATAGCATGTATGGGGGCTTTGCTATTAACCACTCAAGCCGGAACAAAATTTCACAAAAATTATCCGGATTCGAATTACATATGTATTGAATTATGATTTTCCCTGAATTTCACATTATGTTGATGTTTAATTGCGAATTACGATGCGTAATTATGCAAAGGCATAATTTCTGCTCATCACTACATGGGGCTGTAGCTAAGGGATATTTTTTTGAATAGTGATTTGTTGATTGCTTATTTTATATAGGTTACATAGTTACATAGTTATTTGGGTTGAAAAAATACATACGTCCATCACGTTCAACCAGGATATAAAGTACAACACCAGGCTGCTCCCTCGCATATCGCTGTTGATTCAGAGGAAGGCGAAAAACCCTTACAAGGCATAGTCTACTCAGCACCAAAAGGGAAAAAATTCCTTCCCGACTCCAGATGGCAATCAGATTAAATTCCTGGATCAACACCACTGGGCATTACCTAGTAATTGTAACCATGGATGTCTTTCAAATGCAAATATAAAATTTGCCATTACTACTTCCTGTGGCAATGCATTCCACATCTTAATCACTCTTATGGTGGCGATCAAGAAATTCTAACGATTATCCCATTTTTCGAGAAAAATCTGGAAATGCTGGAAAAATCTTTATATTCGATCTAACAGAATAATTGAACTAAATTATCTAATCGAAAAAGATGAAAAATTGTACCATGTATGGGCACCTCTACTGTAAAAAAATCCTTTCCTAAATAAATGTTTAAAACGTTTTTTATCCATGTGCAGATCATGTCCTCTAGTCCTTTGTGAAAGCCTAGGGACAAAAAGCTTATCCTCCAAGCTTTTACTGTATATTGACCTCTGATGAGAAACATTCCTGCTTGGAAGGGACAGTTGGGTAGTTATTTTCTCAGTGTTTTTCCTGTTAAAAAAACCATTGCATTACTGCTTAACAAACAAGCCTAACAGGAATGTAGTGTTTATGACCATTACTTACAGTCATCCAGCATCATAGTTCCTGTGTGGTAGAAAAACATTATATTCTGTGTATCAGGGATGGCAATTTTTTTTATATACTGTTTAAATGAATACCATCCTTGTTATGTCTCAGAATTAATGGGTTATACTTAAAGAGATGAATGCACACTACTACATAATCAAGGAAAAACAGGAAATCACAATACAGACAAACCAATGATAATACACTATGATTGAGATAGCATACAGTGCCATCTAGTGGCCTATCTGAATATTCCAGAACAAGAAATACATAACACCCCTTCCGTCTTAGATGACACAGGGCCATAGTCACTTAATATCAGTAATGTTGCCATGTGCAGGGAGGGAACAACAATTTAACCGTTACTTACTCTGACTACATAACACATATTGCAAGATTAGTGAACTCAGGATACCCATGTAACCCTTAAGTTGCTAAGGTGAAGCGTGCTACAGAAGTACTGTAACACGCTGTTACTAAGGTAATGCGCTCTACAAAATAGTGTAACATACATTACTCTAGCAATGCACATATTACCAAGGTAACAAAGGTTGCTCTATTTGCGCAACCTGTTCTATTATTATTATTATTACTGTATATTCATATAGTTCTGAAATCTTCTGCAGCACTTTAACATAGTGTATTTAATCACATCACTAACTGTCCCAAGAGGAGCTCACAATCTAATCCATGTCCTAGTCAGTCATTGTATTATGCTATGTTCTTATTGTCATCTAGGACCAATTATTTGGGTGGATCAATAACCTATCTGTATGTTTTTTATTTAGGGAGGAAACTGGAGTACTAAGAGAAAGCCCACGCCAACATGGGGAAAACATGAAAACGCCATGCAGATAGAGTCCTGTCCAGAGTCCCTAGTGCTGCAAAGCAAGAGTGGTATCCACTATGCCACTATGCTGCCCCCTTTGTAGTTAGTGCAGGTAACAGTAAAATTGTTTTGTGCTCCCTGCTGTGTAATGCACACCTGCTAAATGCCCAGGGGCTTAAACTACTTTACTCCCAATAAGCTTGCTCTATCTCCTTTAGTAATGATAAGGCAAACAATTCTTCTGTCTTTCCCATGGTGCATTGTAATGAAACATGCACCCAGTATACCCACACTTTCAGGGCCGTATCTATTAAGAGGCACCCGTGGGCCGGTGCCATGGGCGGGTCCTCGGGGGGGGCGGGTGGCCACTGGTTCAAATAATAATACTTTTTTTTATTTTATTTTTCCCCTTATGACATTTTTTTTTCTATCATTAACATTTTTTTTTTGGGGGGGGGGGGGGGAGCGCCGCTGCAGCAGCCAGAAGTTACAGTTCTTACTGTTTGCAAGCGCTCCCCCCCTGCCGCCACCATCCACAATGGTTTCCTCTGGTCACGTTCTCTGTGCGCTCTGACTGACTCTCATCGCACAGTAATGAGCCAGCCAGAGCAGGTGGAGCCACTTGCACTTACAGGGAGGGGGCGTGGCTTGACATTGAGTCTGAGACAGCAGGGCAGGCTATGAAATACATTGGCTTCCGATGCTCCGCCCCCCCCAGCCGACTAGCCGAGCCCGGGTAAAGTGACTCCTCCTCAGCTCCATTTTACATCACGCAGGAGGAGGACAGCAACACATGAGATGGTCGGGTCGGGAGTCACTCGATCGGGAGCCATGTGAAGCAGCTGCTGCAGCCCAGCTACCCAGCCCAGCCAGCCAGGCAGACAGGTCACCCTCGCCCAGCCCAGGATCACAGGCAGCAGGCCCCAGCCGCCCAGGCAGCACAGCAGGCCACCACCAGACCAGGCGGTGGCATGCAGAGTTTCCCTCGCGCACCGGACTAGGTAAGATATTTGTTGTAGTCAAGTTCCTGGACAATTCTGCTGACATTATTGCTCGTATTTCTGATCAAATCTGCTGTCATTATTGCTCAAATCTGCTGTCATTATTGCTCAAATCTGCTGTCATTATTGCTCGTATTTCTCATCAAATCTGCTGACGTTATTGCTCGTATTTCTCATCAAATCTGCTGTCGTTATTGCTCGTATTTCTCATCAAATCTGCTGTCGTTATTGCTCTTATTTCTCATCAAATCTGCTGACATTATTGCTCGTATTTCTCATCAAATCTGCTGTCGTTATTGCACGTATTTCTCATCAAATCTGCTGTCGTTATTGCTCGTATTTCTCATCAAATCTGCTGTCATTATTGCTCGTATTTCTCATCAAATCTGCTGTCATTATTGCTCGTATTTCTCATCAAATCTGCTGTCATTATTGCTCGTATTTCTCATCAAATCTGCTGTCATTATTGCTCGTATTTCTCATCAAATCTGCTGTCATTATTGCTCGTATTTCTCATCAAATCTGCTGTCATTATTGCTCGTATTTCTGATCAAATCTGCTGTCATTATTGCTCGTATTTCTGATCAAATCTGCTGTCATTATTGCTCGTATTTCTGATCAAATCTGCTGTCGTTATTGCTCGTATTTCTGATCAAATCTGCTGTCATTATTGCTCGTATTTCTGATCAAATCTGCTGTCGTTATTGCTCGTATTTCTCATCAAATCTGCTGTCGTTATTGCTCGTATTTCTCATCAAATCTGCTGTCGTTATTGCTCGTATTTCTCATCAAATCTGCTGTCGTTATTGCTCGTATTTCTCATCAAATCTGCTGTCGTTATTGCTCGTATTTCTCATCAAATCTGCTGTCGTTATTGCTCGTATTTCTCATCAAATCTGCTGTCGTTATTGCTCGTATTTCTCATCAAATCTGCTGTCGTTATTGCACGTATTTCTGATCAAATCTGCTGTCGTTATTGCTCGTATTTCTCATCAAATCTGCTGACGTTACTGCTCGTATTTCTCATCAAATCTGCTGACGTTACTGCACGTATTTCTGATCAAATCTGCTGACGTTACTGCTCGTATTTCTCATCAAATCTGCTGACGTTATTGCTCTTATTTCTCATCAAATCTGCTGTCGTTATTGCACGTATTTCTGATCAAATCTGCTGTCGTTATTGCACGTATTTCTCATCAAATCTGCTGTCATTATTGCTCGTATTTCTCATCAAATCTGCTGACGTTACTGCACGTATTTCTCATCAAATCTGCTGACATTATTGCTCGTATTTCTCATCAAATCTGCTGACGTTATTGCACGTATTTCTCATCAAATCTGCTGTCATTATTGCTCGTATTTCTCATCAAATCTGCTGACGTTACTGCACGTATTTCTCATCAAATCTGCTGACGTTATTGCTCGTATTTCTCATCAAATCTGCTGACGTTATTGCACGTATTTCTCATCAAATCTGCTGACGTTATTGCTCGTATTTCTCATCAAATCTGCTGACGTTACTGCACGTATTTCTCATCAAATCTGCTGACGTTATTGCTCGTATTTCTCATCAAATCTGCTGTCGTTACTGCACGTATTTCTCATCAAATCTGCTGACGTTATTGCACGTATTTCTGATCAAATCTGCTGACATGATTGGGCAGATATGCCGACATGATTACATGTATTTTCTGGGCAAATCTGCTCACATTACGTGTATTTTCTTGAGAAAACCTGCACAATTATGTGAATTTTCTGGGGAAAGGGTCACCAACACTTGGGCCCACTGTCTTTGCGTTGCACTTTTAAAGGGAACCCGAGGTGAGAGTAATATTTTAAGCCAGAGTTCCCCAACCCTGTCCTCAAGGCCCACCAACAGTACATGTTTTGTAGAAAACCACAAACATTCACAGGTGAGGTAATTAGTGTCTCAGCAGAGCTGATTAACTACCTCTGTGTATTTCCACAAAACATGCACTGTTGGTGGGCCTTGAGGACAGGGTTGGGGAACACTGTTTTAAGCAATACCAGTTGCCTGGCTGCCGTGCTGATCCTCTGCCTCTAATTCTTTCAACCACAGACCCTGAACAAGCATGCAGCAGGTCAGGGGTTTCTGACAATATTGTCCGAACTGACCAGATTAGCTCCATGCTTGTTTCTGGCGTAATTCAGTTCACTACTGCAGCCAAATAGATCAGCAGGGCTGCCAGGCAACTAGTATTGTTTAAAGGGTCACTTAAGCCAAATAAAAAAAAATGAGTTTTACTCACCTGGAGCTTCTACCAGCCCCATGAAGCTGTCCGGTGCCCATGTAGACTCGCTCTGATGCTCCTGGCCCTGCCGGCAGCCACTTAAGGTTTCGGCGACAGGAGCCGACAGGCCGGGAAAGCGAGTGATTCTTCGCATTCCTGGCCGTAATAGCGCCTTCTATGCTGTTATATGATATATGCTATATCAGCATAGAGGGCGCTATTACGGCCAGGAACGCGAAGAATCACTCGCGTTCCCGGCCTGTCGGCTCCTGTCGCCAGAACCGGAAGCAGGGCCAGGAGCATCGGAGCGAGTCTACGTGGGCACCGGACAGCTTCAGGGGGCTGGTAGAGGCCCCAGGTGAGTAAAACTATTTTTTATTTGGCTTAAGTGTCCCTTTAAAAGGAAATAAATATGGCAGCCTCCATATCACTCTCACCTCGGGTTCACTTTAAATTAGTTAGCTTTACCCTCATCCGGGCATGGCCACGCCCATTTTTGCCGCAGTGCGGTTATAGCCACAAAAATTGGTCCAGCACCTGCATAGCACCCCCCCCCCCAAAAACCCTGGAGCCACCACTGACTGTACTTATACTAATTATTTATATAGCGCCAACATATTATGCAGTGCTGTACAGAGTATGTATTGTCTTGTCACTAACTGTCCCACAGTGGGGCTCACAATCTAATCCCTACCATAGTCATGTGCATGTAAGTATCGTAGTCTAGGGCCAATTTTTAGGGGAAGCCAATTAACTTATCTGTATTGTATGTTGTTGGGGTGTGGGAGGAAACCGGAGTGCCCGGAGGAAACCCAAACAGACACAGGGAGAACATACAAACTCCTTACAGATGTTGACCTGGATGGGATTTGAACCTGGAACCCAGCGCTGCAAGGCAAGAGCGCTAACCACTACGCCACCATGCTGCCATACTACTGTACTGTATTGTACTGCCATCTTCAGCAGTACTTCACAGAGTATGTAGTCATGTCACTGACTATCCTCTGAGGAGCTTACAATCTAATTCTGCCATAGTCTAATGTCCTACCATATTTGTATTTATATAGCACTGGCATCTTCTGCAGCACTTTGCAGAGAACAGCCATGTTCCTGACTTTTCTCAGGGGAGCTCACAATCTAATACCTACCACTATTTTGTGGGAGAGAACACTGGCTAATGTGTGGGTTTTTTTTTTTGGGGGGGGGGGGACTTTTCCTACTTGCTTTTTTAGGGTCACTTTACTCATACCTGGGGAGAAAACGGCTTTGGGCTGCACTCTTACTAGGAAATTTTAATTGACCACACCCACTGTGTTATGGACACGCCCACTGCATTCTGTGGCCACGCCCATTCTTCGCCGCGATCCTCCTGGGCGCAGGGGGGGGGGGGGGCGTCGTAGGTTTGGGGTGCCTAGGGGAGCCCAAACCCTAAATACAGCCCTGCACACTTTTTTTTTAATGTATTCCACAAGTCTTTGTGAAATTATTTTACTTGCATTTTGTATTTGGCCCGGCCCCATGCAGCAGTATATCAGTGATTTTTTTCCCCCTTTAAAGAGAGTCTGAAGCGAGAATAAATCTCGCTTCAGACCTCATAGTTAGCAGGGGCATGTGTGCCCCTGCTAAAACGCCGCTATCCCGCGGCTTAACGGGGGTCCCTTCACCCCCAAATCCCCTCGGTGCAGCGGGTGATCTCTTCCTGGTTGGGGCAGGGCTAACCGCCGCAGCCCTGCCCCACGCGCGTCTGTCAGTGCGTATATCCGCCTATCCAGCGCCCCTCTCAGTCTTCCTTCACTGAGAGGGGCGGAGGAGAGGCAGCGATGCTGGACGCGACTGGAGGCAGGGCTGCAGCCGTTAGCCCTGCCTCCTGGAAAAGAAAATCACGACCAAGTTTGCGACCAATGCTTGCGGGGGTGGGTTTGGGGGTGAAGGGACCCCCGTTTAGCCGCACGATAGCGGCGTTTTAGCGGCGTTTTAGCAGGGGCACACATGCCCCTGCTAACTATGAGCTCTGAAGCGAGATTTATTCTCGCTTCAGAGTCTCTTTAACCACTACAAGTAACAGTGTTATACCCTCTTGACATAAATATTTAAAAAGTTCAGTCCCTAAGGTAACTATTTATGTTTTTTTTTATTGTATTTTTTTTTTTTTTTTTTTACAAAAAAAACAAACTGGGGAGTGTGGGAGGTAATGAGTTTATTTATTGTGTAAAACTAATATATTTGTATATGTAAAATGCTTTAGAATGTAGTTTTACTATTTGGCCACAAGATGCCACAGTGAGTTTGTGTTCATGCGACCTGTAAGCGTCCGTAAGGATGCTTACAGGAAGCACTATGAGGCTGGGAAGATCACAATGATTGCGCTGTTTCTCATAGAAGCAGCAGATCATTGCGGGGCTTAGATCAACGAGCGGGAATGGATTTTCCCATTCATTGATCTCCAGCCGAGTGGGCGGTGGCGTGCACGAGCGGCGGGAGCACGGACAGTGGCGATAGCGAGGGAGGTACGGATTTCTCCGTCTCTTGGTTTTATAAGGGTGGAAAAAGGGACGGAGAAATCCGTACCGTGGGGGGTAAAGTGGTTAATCTTTAAAGAGACTCAGATATGAGATAAACAGCAGCTCTGATACTTACCTGGGGCTTCCTCCCACCCCATAAACATGTCTAAGTCCCACGCAGTCCTCCTGCGATCTGCCGTTCAGCACCGGTGATCTCTGTTACCAGCCTCAGTTGATGCCAGTCAGGGTCTACTGCGTATGCACAGACCTCCCGTGCATGCGTAGTAGACCTGGGCGTCACTGAGGCTGGTAACGGAGCTCACTGCGGCTGAACGGCAGACTTCGGGAGGACGGCGTGGGACTTAGACGTGTTTATGGGGTTGGAGGAAGCCCCGGGTAAGACTCACTGGCAGACTCACTGTATGTGCTCAGATTGTTTGCAGCCTGAGCCTACCCTCAGACCTTTTCTTGTTATTTGACTATGCACTTCGTATTGCAGTGTCTCTTGATTTCCAAATCACTGCTAGGCTGCCCCTGGAGTGCAACCTGGTTGGCACTAGGCAGTGAAGCCCATCAACCCTTGTGTGTCACTCTGGTAAAATCCATGGTTATTTAGACTCTAGAAAGCCCTCACCTCTGTAGGAAAATCAACAAGCCACGTGTGATGATTTGCTCAGCTGCCTGTGCAGGCAGCCAGCCTTTTGACCATTGTGTAGGTTTCCATGTTGCAGGACTCTGGAAAGAAGATCTTCTGTCAGTTTTGCAGCTTGTGCTTGCAGAGGAATTTGCATATGTTGTCATGCAAATTGCCTGGCCACATTCATTGGAGGCGTGTACTATAAGTTCTATGTCTTTCCCACAATGCTTCGCTGTTCATAAGGATTTCGTCCTATGTAACACTCCTGGTGGGGTGTCAGCCTTGCTCTCTGTTTGAACATCAGCTTAGAGTAATTCCTAAGTCTGCGCTAGGCAGATTTCCCTAGTGCTGTTAGGATTGTATTATCTGTATTGCCTGTTCTGTCTTGTCTTGCCTGTTTGCCATTGTCCTGTCCCTATGGTGGTTGACAGGAAATGGTTCTGATCTCTGTTCTTGGAGTATAGCTGGTGCAGCGGTTGCTACCAGCTATCTCTTCTGTTCTGTCTCCTGGGATCGCACTAGCTACTTTTTGCTAGCGCTGGGGATCCTTCTGTTCTGTCTCCTGGGATCGCACTAGCTACTTTTCGCTAGCGCTGGGGATCCTTCTGTTCTGTCTTCTGGGATCGCGCTAGCCACTTTTCACTAGCGCTGGGGATCCTTCTGTTCTGCTACTCTGTCTTGTTTGGATCGCACTAGCCTCTAGCGGTAGCGGCTGTGGATCCTTCTGATCTAGTTCCTGGAGTGTAAGCTGGAGCAGCGGTTGCTACCAGCTACCTCATCTGATCTGTCTTGTTTAGATCGCACTAGCCGTTAGCGTTAGCGGCTGTGGATCTTTCTGACCTGTGTTCCTGCTTGGATCACACTTGCTCTGGCGGAAGAGCGGTGGATCCTTTCTGCCTAGTTCCTGTTTCTCGTTTGTCTGTCTTGTCTGATACGGGCGCTTGCTGTAGGCTCGATGAGGTAACCGTTAAGCAAGCGTTCACGTTCTTTGTTTCGTGTTTGTCTGTTGATGGTTAGTTAGGTGTGCTTGTCTCTATTGTGCTTATCACGTGGAGACCGCGCATAACCGCGTGCACTGTTGCGAATGAGTGCGGTGTTCGCGGTTAGCTAGCGTTTATTATTTTCCGTATCTTCTCATTGTATGATTTGCTGTGCCTTTGCTAACCTCGTATTCTGTTCTGATCTGCCTTGTGTCTCGTCTGGCGATCGCACCTCTCGCGATCGCGTTCCTATTTCATATCTGCTGTTGTGTGTATGCGGTTGCGGGGTGGCGACTGGATTGGCACACACACATACAACCTGTCCCTTTGCTCATTCTCATTCGCAATCGCCTCTCTTGCGATTGCGTTCTGCGTTTCGTACAATTCCTGTCTGGCATTTGTGGAGGTACAGAGGATTGGTTCCTCTGCACTCCCCAGCACCATCTGCCGACAGGAATTTTCCCTCTACGGGTGCGTAGCACCTTTTGCTGGGTTCCTGCAAATTATACGCTTGTGGAGGATTTCCGCCGTGTCAGCGCACGCGTTGTGCGCTGATCACGGGGAAAGTTCCACAATCGTTACACCACGACCATAGCAATGCCTGTCTATAGGCTTTGTAAAGCACTGCAAAAGAGCTCAGTGTTATATAAATGAATAATAACAATAATAATAATAATAATAACAAAATCAGTGACACATACTCAGTTAGGGCTCTTTTCCACAGGCCATGCTTCAATCTGATTCTTCAATCACACAGAAGTTAATCACATTTCCCTTTTTTACCTGGTACAAATGTATTTTTGCCCAAACGCATATGCAGTACATGCAGCATTTTTGCATTTGGTTAAAATAAATTTTTCCCCTGTTGAAAACGGTAGACACACTTGCTGAGTCTAAAAAAACAGAAACACACTATAGTTGCTTTGAAATGTGGCCAAAGTAAAACATTTGTATCACATTGTCATGCTTTTCTAATGCCTATTGTGAACAAAAGTAAGATTCTTCCCTGCCTTCCCTGTCCCCTCTCGATACCTGCGTTCCAGCGTTGTCAACCCTGATATCATTATTCGGCCAACTGACATGAGCCCTCTTGCACGCTTGCTCAAACACAGTACGGATCCGCCTGTTTTCAAGCTCCCAATGCCTCCTAAGGGCTCATGGGGGTGGCAAAAACTTTACTGTCAGACAGTGCTTGAATGAGGGAACTGAGAGGGGGCAGGGAAGGCTCAATATGATCTAGAGCCTTCCCTCTCCATAGTTAATTATTTTCACTACAGATATGCTTTAAAGGTCTGCTATAAAAATATACCACAACATAGCCCAAGTAACACCTTTTTTTTCTATTCTACAAGGGTTCTGCAGCTAAAAATCTTGTTTGGTCAAATAGTAGCACAACTGAGGTTGCAAATGCATAGTGGCGTATTGATTAGCACTCTTGCCTTGCAGTGCTGGGTCACTGGTTCGAATCCCACCCAGGGTACTTTCTGCACAGAGTTTGTATGTTCTCATGATGTCTGTGTGGGTTTCCTCCGGGCACTCCAGTTTCCTCCTTAATCCCAAAAACATACAGATACGTTAATTGGCTTCCTCCTAAATTGGCCCTAAACTATGATATGTATACAATACCTATACCTACATAGACATATGACTATGGTAGGGATTAGATTGTGAGCCCCCCCCCCAGGGACAGTTAAGTGACAAGACAATATACTATGTACAGCACTGCGGCAGATGTTTGCTCTAAATAAATAGTAAATATAATAGCATTGCTGCTGCAGTCAAGCTTCACATTACTATGCAGTTCAGACTGTAAAGATGCGGGACATAAACATAGTTGTCCGAGATGATGTGGAAGCTGGAAGATGCTGAATGTAATGCCTAGTAAAGAAGCTCTTGAGTAGACTATTTAACCACTTCCCAACTGAGGGGTTTTACCCCCTGACCACCAGAGCAATTTTCACCTTTCAGCGCTCCTTCCATTCATTCGTCTATAATTTTATCATTACTTATCGCAATGAAATGAACTATATCTTGTTTTTTTCGCCACCAATTAGGCTTTCTTTAGGTGGGACATTATGCCAAGAATTATTTTATTCTAAATGTGTTTTAATGGGAAAATAGGAAAAAATGTGGGAAAAAAATTATCATTGTTCAGTTTTCGGCCTTTATAGTTTTTAAATAATGCATGCTACTGTAATTAAAACCCATTAAATGTATATGCCTATTTATCCCGGTTATAAAACCGTTTAAATTATGTCCCTATCACAATGTTTGCCGCCAATATTTTAGTTGGAAATAAAGGTGCATTTTTTTCAGTTTTGCGTCCATCCCTAATTACAAGCCCATAGTTTATAAAGTAACAGTGTTATACCCTCTTGACATAAATATTTAAAAAGTTCAGTCCCTAAGGTAACTATTTATGTATTTTTTTTAAATTGTAAATTTTTTTTTTTTTTTTTTAATTACAAAAAAAAAAAATTGGGGAGTGTGGGAGGTAAGGAGTTAATTTTTTGTGTAAAACAAGTTTATTTGTGTGTAAAAAATGGTTAGGATGTAGTTTTACTATTTGGCCACAAGATGGCACCATTACCAATTTGTTTCATACGACCTGCAAGCGTCCTTCTGGACTCTTGCAGGAAGTAGAAAGAGGCTGGGACTTTGTTATTTTTTCACAATGATCGGGCTGCTCAGCCGAGCGGCAGCAGATCATTGCGGGGCTGAGATCAATGAACGGGAATGGATTTTCCCGTTCATTGATCTCCGGGCGAGCGGGCGGCGGCGTGTTTACTAGCGGCGGGCGGCGTGTTTACGAGCGGGAGCGCGGACAGCGGCGGGAGTGCGCAGAGTACGGATTTCTCCGTCCCTGGGGGTGAAAGGATGGAAAAAGGGGCGGAGAAATCCGTACGCGCGGGGGTAAAGTGGTTAAAGGTGATTTATCTGACATCTGCTAGTCATCAAGGAAACCAAACACAGATAAAAGAAATTCTGCCACTGGGTACCTTCACAGAGAGACAAAACCATCAGTGCCTGAAGTTTGGATTAAAGGAGTGTTTTCATATCTTACTCACTTGAAATCAACATGATCAGTTTTAATTAAGCTGAAGTCCTTGATGAACATAAGCTCCATATTGTGGAAAGAAAAGGACATATTTTAAATGATAACTCTCATGCCCAGCCAGTTTGTTACAAACATCAATTCAGATGTGGCCTTCATAAACTCTACTCTTTTGAAAATCATGTTAGCCGCAGTTGCCATTGTGGATGACGAGTGTTTACCCCGAAGCCATAAAGTTAGAGCTCTGTGATGAGTTTTAAATGGTCCAGTGCCCTATTGGTTTCCACACATTTAGAAAACCCTCAGGGATACATACATTATTGTTCCTACATGGGAAATAAGCTTACACCGTGCTTACGTGTTCAGTTGTTGATACAGAGGTGAATTTGTTTTTCAATGACCTAACATAATTGTTCGTTTTCACACTACTGAACCAGATTAAAGAAAAAGATTGTTATTTTGATTAGACTGTGAGTGGTGCTTTCTGTAAATTACATACACAAATGGCATTTTTTAGCATCCAGTATAAATTAGATAAGAAGCACTAAGGACTGCTGTATTTAAAGTGTACCAGAGAGGCTTAAATAAGTAGCTTATGTACTTATCCGGTGCTTCCTCCAGCCCCATGCCAGCTGTGGGTTCCATCGCCATTCTGGGCCCCTCTATTTCTCTGTGTAGTTCCCCAGTATATATTTCAGTTGCGACCAGTCGTAGTTCACCGCACATGCACAGCCAGGCCATGCAAGTCCCTGTTGAGCTTACCGTGGCCTGCACACGCTCAGTACTAATTGTGCAGGCACAAAAGGCTCCCGGCGGCAGGAAGGTATGGCTGGGCTGCGCTGCGCATGTCCAGTGAACTATGACTGGCTGCGAATGAGATATATACCAAGGGACAGAGCAGTGGAACGGAGTGGAAAAATGATAAAGACTTCTGCCCCCTTTTTGCAGAGCCCTCCCCAAGTCATGGATCGGGCGGGCTGGTATTCTTCAGGTCAGAGCTGGAACAAGGTCCTTCAGCACCCAAGGCTGAGACACCAAAGTCCATCCCTCCCACTCCAGCCGTCACACACTGATTGCTATTAGACGAAAAGGCGCCCCAGGGCCCCTAATCCTCCCAACACCTTAATCTCTAGTTATCTGGCTTGCAGTCACTGCCATGTATACCCTTTTCTTATTTCTCTATGCTTCATACTCAATAGGGGAATATTAGCTGAGTGAGTTTTGCGCCCCCTCCTATACTGCGCCCTGAGGCTGGAGCCTCTCTCGTCTCTGCCTCGGCCCGGCCCTGCTTCAGGTGGTGGTGCCCCACACTGCCTGGCTAAACCATTCTGTCATTGCCAGCCAGAATGAGGAAGCAAAGGTTAAAAACCTTGGGGCTGTCAATGGTATCCAGAATGGGGAAGTAGAGGTTAAAAACCTTGGGGTGAAAACCTTGGGGCTGTCAATGGTATCCAGAATGGGGAAGTAGAGGTTAAAAACCTTGGGGTGGAAACAATATGTTTTAATTTTATTTAAAAAATAGCTTAAAAATATGCAAAAAACACTATTCTGAGTGAGTGATAAATTATCCCCTGCGTAAAGTTGGTGACAAGTTTGGCATGCATCTGCCCCTGTGTGGCTATTTGATGTGAAACATCACCACCTCACCACATCCAAAACCACTATTTGAATAAGAGGGAATGAAGTTGGGTGGAGGAAAAAAAATACAAATACATTATTTTTTGCATTACTGGGCAAGCTTATGTTAAAGAGACTTGGAAAGGAGATTAAATCAATCATTTTAACTTGTATTAATGTTAAGGACTATAGCTAGTGCTAAAATGCCACTATCCCCCGGCAAAACGAGGGGTTTATACCCCCAAATCCCCTCTGCAAAATCCACTACTTTATTGGACGTGGATTTTGCTGCTCATGGAGGCAGAGCTATGAGCTGGAGCTCTGCCTCCATGCGCGTCAATCTGCCAGCGGATCTCCGCCTCTCTCTTCCCCACTCAGTGAAGGAAGATTGAGAAGGGTGGGAAGAGGCGGCGATTAGTGGGATTGGCACGCGAAGAGGCAGAGCTAAAGCCATTAGCTCTGCCTCAATCAGGAAGCGCTCCCCGCAGTTTGCAGAGAGGAATTGGGGGTTATAAACCCTTTGTTTTGCCGCGGGATAGCAGCGTTTTAGCACTAGCTATAGTGCTTAACATTAATACAAGTTAAAATCATTGATTTAATCTCGCTTCAGACTCTCTTTAATGCACACATTACCACAGTATTAGGAGCAGTTTCCTTCCTCACACAGCTCTGCCTCTCTGCTGTTAAATCCTCTGTCAGTTTTTAGATACAAAAGTGACAGCTCTTAGAGGGCTGGACCATGTCCCTGCACAGGGGGGTTGCTGTCAACTCCTCCAGTGTATAGTTTAATTTTCCCTTTGCTGAAACAATCTTATTCAGATGGTGTAAAGGTGTGTACAGATACACTACTGTAATGAACAACGGGTCCGCTGGGCGGGCATTTTGCCGACAGTAGTGCATGCATATAGTATGTCGGCAGAATAATAAGGCTGTTTCTGAACAATCCGCTCAGCCTTATCATTCTGCCGACAGACTGTACACACGCACTACTGTCGGCAGAACACCTGCCCAGCGGGAGGGTCTGACGGACCCATTGTTCATTACAGTAGTGCGCACCTTTAGAGGTTAAAGATTCCAGCATTGTGTGTTCCTTGTCTTCTGTTCTCTGACTGATAAAGATCCTGATAATGCCTTTGTAAACAGTGTCTCTCCCTCTCAGCAGCCTAGGAAGTAGATGCAGCCTGGAATGTGTCATCATCACAAGCCAGTCACCCAGTCAGTCAGGAAGTGTAAACAAATCTTCCTCATTGAGCAATATTACAGCACATCTAGTTACCTGTTACCTCCTCAGATCAGCCTCCACCTCCTCATGCCTCCTGCATGCTGTGACACAGTGAAGTATATTTGTGAGCTGTGTGAGGAATGAGGATGAGTTTTAAGCAGGGAGAGAGGTTGAGTAAATAAATAAAGTGCCCCTAGCACTAGTAGTAATGTGTATCCTAATATAGAGTATTAAAAAAAAAGTTGTTTTAATCAATAGTATTCCTTTAACATTGGCAAGGTTTAGTAATTGAATAACCATTACATATATTCAAATCATGCAAAAAAAAGTTTTGGCCACGTTCACAGTGGTGCTGTGGGGTGCAATGGCCCCTTTGTAACGTGGCTTACCGCATACAATGCACCATCTGTGCAATGTTCGCAGTGCAGCAGGTGCATTCTGGTACAAGGAGTGTGGCATGGTAATGCACTGCATGCCGTGCATTTTCGCAACACATGTGCATTAACGGTAACAGTGCAGCATACATTTCATTGACTGTATGCTTCACTGTATGTGATGCAACAGGCTGGTAAAGCGTATCACAGCTTTCCCAATCCATTGCATTGTGTTCCTGTTCTCAAAATATTCAATCAGTAGGCATTAGCAGTGTTAGGGAGTCTAGTTAGGGACTTCTCACTCGAAATCATGATTCAAATGAGGTTTAAATGCCTCAGGCATGTGCATGGGAGAAAGGGAGTTATTACCCAAAAGTCTGCTGGGCTCTATGTATCACAGGTTTCACGCACAACCCATGGGATATGTTGCAAGACTCACTATTGCACACAGTAGTGAGTCGTGGAACGCATCCCATTGGACGTGTTCGAGATGCGTGATAAGCATAGGAGCCGGCGGACTTTTGGGTAATTAACCCCCCTTGTCTCACATGCACACACCTGAGGCAATTAAGCCTCATTTGAATCACGATTTTGAGTGGCTTCTTATTTGGAAGCCAATCCATGCTTCTTATTAAATTAGTGCTGGTTACTAAACAGGATGAGCTGAGATTTGAACCCAGGTCTCCTGTGTCAGAGGTAGAGCCCTTAACCATTACACTATGCAGCCACATCTTAATGATTGCTGCTCCTATCCACTTGAACCTCCTCAACATAATGTGCCTATCATGCCAAATAATTTGCTACATGATTCCTTCAATTGACACCTATGGGCTGCGCATATGATCCCAAAACTGAGATATCATTGTATGACCATTTAAAGTGTAACCTTAAAGTGCAGGCTGAATATAAACTGGATACAGTGTGAATGTATTTGAAATTGAACATGCCAGGTTTTTTTTTTTTTCTAATCGACTAGGGAAGGGTTGGAACCTCCATTAGATTCATGTTGAGTAATTTTTCACTCATGTCACCTCACCTGAGCCCACAATGAGATAGGATCCCCTCACTGTGGAAAAAGATACAAATGCAGTGCTAACAATGGTTCTAACCACTTTCTTCTGTGTGCAAAGCAATATAAACCTTTGGCTACAGTTCAGCTCAAATTCAGGAAAGGATAACTAGCTACAGGTTAGCAGAAGAAATTGGCAAGATGAAATAAATCTATGAATGCCTACACTTATCATGTGGACAATCTGCAGATCTCAATAATAATATATAGACCAATGCCAGATTCAAGCATACTTTCATCTGTTCACTTTTATAACCCATAAAACAGTATAAATATAAACTGCGGATTAATAGCATATGAAAATACTCAGGGTTTAAACTTGACCGTATTTAATCTTATGGAATTCACACATTTTGTCATGCAAAACAGCGCAGAAAGGAGAAAATCACATCTGACTTAAGGGATTTTGTACAGATATATAGTTAGAATTTATATTATAACCATGTCTCAGAATATAATTTCAGCCATTCCCTTCTTTAAAGCCTTTATCACACTATAATAGGAAGAAAAAAACATTTTGCTTTAGGGGATTTAAACACAAGCCTCTGGCGCACGCTTTGCCGTAGTGTATCTCTTTTATCAAAATCCCAATAAAAAACTATACAGTATACCGGTATGTGAAATGTACCATTTTTACAGAAATAATCATTCACCGGCAATTAAAGGAAAATCCTGCTTTCATTAAAAAGAAAAAAAATCTAATTACTATACAAACTCAGGTGTAATTTAAAGTCAAACTCTAGGGGGAATTTTTTTTTCTTTGGAAATGATAGAAAATAGTAAAAATATCCATTTAATTACTCTGTGACTGCATTAGGTATTGCTGAACTCAAATTTACAGCGAATTGGGCTCAATCTTGCTCAACTGAATTTTTCAAAGATCACCTTTAAAATTTGCCATATGACCTTGGTAGGCAAGAACAAGGAAGTACACAGGATGGACCAAGGTGCAGGCAGATGGGAAAAGATTGGCCAAATTTGCTAATTTTTGGAGGTGATTTTTCCCCAGACTTTGTATGATAATTTCCAATCTTTCTGGCTTCTCATCACTAAGGTTGGGTTCACACTTTACCCAATGCACCACAGTACATTCACAACATATCCTGAGTGGATACGCTGTGCCCCACACAATGTCCATTGCAGTTATTACTATGCAATGCTATGCGCTGTTGGGCATCTGGTTCATTTCTGCCATCACCCATTGGGTCCACCGCCCCTGCCACCGCCATTTGGGTCTACCTCGTTCATCATTCATTCACAAAGGTGGACCAATGACAATCTTCCCTAGGGAAGGAAGATTCCCACTGGTCTGTTCCAACCCAATGATGAACTCCACAGTGCTTCATCTGAGGCTGCTATAGGTATATCTGTGTTTTTCCCCATTGGCGATGAACTCGAGAGGTGGCAACAATATAGAAAAAGGTTGACAGTAGAAGGTGACAGAAGACAGGTGAGAGAAGAGGTAGGAAAGTATGCAGCAACCAGTCTATAGAAAACAGACATTGTCCATTCCTACAGGCTTTCATCATTCCCGTGGGTCTCTGCAGCATTTGCGGCATCTGGAAATATGCTGCAGGTTGGAATATCAGTTTAAAATGTATTGCTAAATGATACTTTTTATTGGCTTAGTAGATTACACCATGGCTGATGAGGAGAGGAGACCTGTGCAATAGCCAAATCTAAAATGAAGTAGGTAGTGGTGGACTTACCCCTCCAAAGCAGACACAAAAAGGCAGTTTCAAGCAAAAAACGATTTATTTACATACTCCAAACAAGGTGCAACACATTTTGCGGGTATATCCCACTTCCTCAGGCAATAAATAGGAGCATATAATCAATGTGGTCCGGTACATAGCCTGGCGCCTCTGTCAGACAAAGTCAGAGGAAGTGGGATATACCCGCGAAACGCATTGCACCTTGTTTGGAGTATGTAAATAAATTGCTTGAAACAGCATTTTTGTGTCTGCTTTGTAAGGGGTAAGTCCACCCCTACCTACTTCATTTTAATTATTTTAAAGTGAACCTCCAGACTAAAAATCGACTCAGCAGCACTGAAAAGGCCTGGTGTGTCTTTAACAGTTTCACAGCATCAGAACTTTGTTTCTCTTATACAAGCCTCATTTATAGCTGCACAGAAGAAAACTGCCCGGGCAGTTTTCCCCTTATGCTGTGCAAAGCATGATGGGATTTCTGATGTTGTTCTCGTTCTGCTGTTTTGGTGTCATTTTTTTTTTTTTTTACATTTTGAATTTGACATTTGAAGCCTAGTGTGTGCTGCTGGGAGGGGTAATCTGATCAGGACACAGGACAGTTGGAACTGTGTCTCATGCTCCCTGTCACCTCCTTTCAACCAAAAAGATGGCTGCCCCCATGACAAAGATGGCAGCCTCCATGAATCACAAACATTTGCCTGTTCTTTTAAAACAGGGTGGGTAAAATATTATATTACCTATCTATTCTAATTAACATAACTAATGTAACTTAATTACAGTATGTTTGTTTAGGCTGAAGTTCCCCTTGTAACGATTGGTGTCAGCACGCAGAGAGAATCTGATTATTGGTGATCTGCAGTATCACCAAGAATGCAGATATATACCTGATTATTGATGATCTGCAGAATCACCGATAATACCGATATATTGCTAACCTCTGGACACCTATAGGTATGTGAGTGTTTGGTGTAACAGTAATACTTTGAGTAACACACCTGCTGAGCAGGTGATAATTGACAGTGAAGAGACACGGCTCAGAGAGCACAGGAACCTTCCAGCAGCCTGAGGCTCCTCAAGGGGAGGAGTCAGGCTAAGGATAGGGAAGGCCAGAGAGTGAGTGACACCCGAGGGTGGACGTCACCACCTGGCCCGGAGACTATCTCTTAACAGGAGAGATAGCTCTCAAGGTCGGCCTCGCCTGGTCGGCAACACACTGACAGACAAAGCACAAAGACAGAAGGCTGATTCGGTATCCAAGGCAAGCAGGGCCCAGCAACGGAACATCAGATATGCGAGGTACCGAATCAGAAGACAGAGGAGAAGCCGGAAAAGCCATAAGTCATAACATATAACAAACAATGCCTATTCTGGGTGCGAGGTCCTTGGTCTCAGCACCCCGGAACCAGTCCGAAGCATACACAGATGATAATACAGTTCCCCAGACTGGGTGCGAGGTCCGTGGTCTCAGCACCCCGGAACCAGTCTGAAATATAACACAGATGGTAGTACAGTTCCCTAAGCTGGGTGTGAGGTCCTTGATCTCTACACCCCGGAACTAGTCTGAAGGTACAACACAGATGACAACACAGCTCCCCAAGCTGGGCGCGAGGTCCCCGGTCTCCACACCCCGGAACTAGCCTAAAGCACAACACAGAATACAATTCAAATAATCTGGCTAAGTGTGAATCCCCAGGTCCACCCGGCCCAAACACACTGAAGGATCCGACCAGGTCCGAGTGCCTCCACGCAGTGACCGCAACGGCAGACAACCTGCAAGTGACCAGCAGAAACTATATATGGAGTAGTGCTCTCCAGCACCATCCCCAATTGCCCAACCAATAGTATCCTGCTCTGGAGTCAGCCGATCGGCGCGGTCAGCTGACTCTTCCCGCCCAGTACAAGAACTCTGCCTCTCAGCGCGCGCGCGCGCACCCACAAGCCTATGCGCACCAACAGACCCAGCCACACCAGACACACGCCGCCGCGTGCAAACCGCCGCGCTGGACGCGGAACCAGCCGCCTCACCGTTGTTGCATGCGGCGGCTTCTCCGCGCTCCACCCTGCCACCAGACACACGCCTCCACGTGCAAACCGCCGCACTGGATGCGGAATCAGCCGCCTCCCCAGCAGCACATGCGGCGGCTTTTCCGCGATCTCTCACACCCCTTTAAAGAAATACTGTTTTTACTCTTTTCGCGCATCTGTACTACTATTGCTGTTAAGTCCACCCCTGGTGGAGGGGAATTCCTCTTTCTTTCCCTATCTACAGAGAGCGACTTCTTAATCTTGAGTGGGGACAGGTCTAATATCCTCACCTGCCTTCATATTGGTTACCTGGATGGTAACCTGTGTTTGTGAATATAATCTATCTATACTTACCTTTCATACCCATCTCACAGTACACACTACACTATACAGGGCTGTCGACATCTTCCCTAATATCCAAAACTGGCCACTGTGAACAACTCAGCTAAAACAACGTTTAACCCTACATTTTACTTTCCCTATAACTAACATCAAACAACACTCTACAACAGTGATGGCAACTGGCAAACCTTGGCACTCTAGTTGTGCTTAAACTACAAGTCCCATGAGAAATTGCCATACTCTGACAGCTCTAAGCACACGTTGAGAGGCAGATGCATGATGGGGTTTGTAGCTTTGTCACAGCTGGAGTGCTAAGGTTAGCCATCACTGCTCTAGAACTATAACACAAAAAAGAAACAACTATACTTGGTGGAGAGCTTTTTAAAAGCTGGACTTCTGCCCAAACATACAGTATATCTGAATTTTGCATCATCCATGGAATGGATATGGTTTATTGTGCGTTGTTTTGCGGGGACAATTCCCTTTGCTTGTCTTAGCGGCAGGTATCAGTAGGACAGGACCTGGAGGTAAATCTACCTAACAGAAACAGCAGCGATATTTCTGAGAACCAGAGAAGGAATTTATGAATTGTGATGTAGTGTTATAGTAAATCTGTCTTATAAAATATATCACTGCTCCTGCTTTGAACTTATTTGCTGTGCGGCAGAATTGATAAATCTCCCCAGGATTTCACAGGTGTCTGTGAAAGGCAGATGGGAAGACATGATTGAAAGCAATACCTAACAGCAAGAAGATTCACTGTAATACGTTTAGAGGGAATGCGAGGTAAGTTCAACTGAGGTTAATTTGAATGTAACAGTATTGCAACTTTCCACTGACAAGTGTAAACCAAAGTGAAAACATGTCTGCAGGGAGGCTGGACAATCACAATATAAGTATGATTATTTCTACAAAATAATAGGGTGCTTTTAGATTAGAAATGTTTTTGCCAGGGGTAGATTTCTACTATTTGCCACCCAAGGCCCACTGTCACCAACTGCCACTGACCTACCACACTTACTGTTTGGGAGGGGATTAAAGGATTCCAGACCTGCACGATTTATTAAAAATGGGGGGGGGGATGGCATTTATTAGACACAGTCCTCATGCCCAACGCTCCCCCCATTTTACTCCGCCCCCCTCCTTTGTACCCTAAATCGCCACCATAGCTCAGTCTAGGTCACCTGTGTCAGGCGGTAGTGCACAGGAGTTCACTGCGTGTGCGCACGACAGCACAATGACATCATCGGGCTGTCATGCCCATGCGCAGAGTGCTCCTGGCCCCATGCCTGTGCACGGGTGACCTGGACTGAGCTGCGGTGGCGATTTAGGGTAGAAAGGAGGGGGGGCAGAGGAGAGTGCAGGAAAGGGGGGGGGGGTTTAATGAGGATGTCATCTAATACATGCCTGCTCCCCTTGTTTTTAAGAAATCTTTCAGCTCTGGTATCCTGTAAGTTGGGTGGGACTGGGTGCTACTGGTGACTATAACTGATAAATGGCGAATGCAGCAGCTGCGGAAGTTGATTGGTCCAATTCCAAGCAGCATACATTTGCATCAATTTGGCATTATTTTGCATTGATTGACCATCCCTACTGGGGATAGGAGGGAGGGTCACATACTGGTCTCCACTTACACAGGAGAGAGGGAGAATAAGGCCTGGTACACACTTCTAATTTTGATTGGCCAATTTTACCACCTCCAGGTAGTATAAGGGTTAACAGATTTTGAATAACATGAACAGATTGTGTAGAGCTTTTCATACTTGAAAGCAGTAAAATTGGCCAATCAAAATTGGATGTGTGTACCAGGCTTTATTTACCAGGTGCTGCTGGGTGGGGATGGAGTATCACATACCGGGTACTGCTGGGTGGGAAGAGTGAGGGAGAATCACGCACTAAGTGCTGCTAGGTGGGGAGAGAGAGGATCACATATTTTTTCCCCCACTTCACACACATTACTCCCACTTCCCACTGGGATTCTGCATTGGGAAGCATTATGTGTGTTTTCACACGCATTTCAGTGTTGCGGGAAAATGCACAGGATTTTGGCCCCTACCTTAAAAAATTGGATGCTTACTTATGAAGAGGGAATACTCTGGTTTCTCCATAGGCTTCCCACATCCTTCTGGCCCCCATCATTGCTGCATGTAGACCCCCATCATAAATACAACTAGAGCTTGTAGGATTTCTGATCATGATCACATTCCACATTATGCACAAGTGCGGCCGTACTGTGCCTGTGATAGTACTGTCATGCATAGGATGCCGGAGCCACTCCATGCTACTACGCCGGCACAGCTATGGTTGTATGGGTGCAGCACCACCACATTCATGCATGAAGTGAAGCAATCTTCACTAGGGTCCCAGGCAGCCAAGGATTCCCCAAGGAGGATTCTCATTGGTTCACTGATGAGTGATGGACCGAAATAGCGGTGGCAGCGGAATGGTGCCAGCAACAGCGGAATAGATGCACAATGGTGAGTAGTGGGATTATCTCAACAGACACACTATCCTCTCAAGATATGATTTGAATGCACCATTGTACATCTGGCATAGTGGGAACACGGGCGTACCTCAATAATTAGGCCCCCGTTCCCACTAGGACAAACAACGAACCCTTTCTGCATTAGGAAGTAAGGAATTAAACAGACATGTTGAAGGATTCTGTGTTAAAGGACAACAAGTGACACGGATGTGAAGAATGCCATATTTATTCCACATTAAGCAATACCAGTTTCAAGACTGTCCTGCTGATCCTCTGCCTCCAATACTTTTAGCCATAGGCCCTGAACACGCATGCGGATCAAGTGTTTTTTAAAAAAAATATTGGAATAATCAGCAGGAGTCCAGGCAACTGGTGTTGTTTAAAAGTTAATAAATATGACAGCCTCTATGAACCTCTGACTTCAGATTCCCTTGAAATATAGGATTCTTTCACACCAGCCACTATTTGTACAGTACCAACTGATGGGCTATGCACGTCCTGATGAGTGGGAAGCAAGGGAAGGAACAATATGGTAAAACCTAGTTTATACCTGATTTTTTTAAATGCCTGACAAGGTACATTCATTGCTTGTGTATGTTTAACCAGGCAATTTTTAAGCATTTAAATTATTACATAGACTTATTTACAAATAACATTTTCTGAAAGTGTACAACCGCCCCCCCCCCCCCCCCACCCCCACCCCAATACAAATAGTAATAATAAAATGTAGCTTTGTCATTTTTCAAATACTCCTATAAAGCGTTCTAAAAACAAAAAGTGAATTAATATATACATATATATATATATATATATATATATATACACAGATTTAATAGACTTAGCAAACCTTTGTACTGACCAAACCCCTGTGCTAGTAACAAGACAAAGCCGAATAACATCAAGGGTTAATTAAAAGCATGGACTAGACAGGTTAAGTGGCACTGAATCTCCAACCCATCTGCGGCTCTCCTCCACTCCAGACAAATATATAATAGTAGTAATTTACTATGACTCTGGGGCCTCTGTCTGTAAAGCTGTCCTATCCCCCATGTTGGTGCCAGCAAAGATTTATTGATGAGAGTTCCTAACTAAATCAGCCAGATGGATCATTCTGTAGATTGCACATGTGTACTGCGAATTCTAAGAGCACAGAATGCTAATCAGTAGAGGTCATGGGAAGTCCAGAACTATTCTTATTTTAACCCAAAGGATGCTGAAGAGTCTACTGTCTCCATAGAGCAAAGTTTACATTTATTTATTGTTTGCATTACTAAAGCTGAAGAGTATTGCACCGTCTTACCCATCAGTTAAAACAGGAAGTTCCTGATTGAAAACTTTAGGCAGTTTGAATAATTAGACCAGGTTCACAGTTGATGGATCAAAAACTGATCCGTGTAAAAATGAATCCATAAAAGGAATCAGTTTTTTTTGGACTTCAGTTTTTGATCTGTTCCATTAGTGTGGCATGAATGCGACGCATCTGTTGTTGTGGAATTATCACAGCCTCCTCCTACTTGCGTACAGTTCTGCAGAACGTGCTGAACGGATCAGTTCCAAAGGCTGGTTCACATGGGCTTCTGCCAAGCTTTTGCTCAGCGCCATGTTCAAAAGCCAGCGTGTAGATGCTAGCTTTTGAAGGCTTTTGGGAAGCATTTAGGGCCCTTTTCCACTAGCAATCGCTAGCGTTCACGCTGAACGCTAGCGATTGCTGAATAGCAATTACCGCCGATTCCCCGACGTCCGCGGCCGCGATTTTGCTATGCTATGCACTGCATAGCAAAATCGCGGCAAAAGTCGCTCGGTGGCGCGATCGCGATCAAGTAAAAAACGAATCGCGGTAGTGGAAATTACCTACCGTGATTCCTATGTTAAAAAGCAAACCGTAGCGATTGTAAAATCGCTAGCGGTTTGCGGTTTTGCGATTCAGCCAGCGCAAACGCGCTGGTGGAAAAGGGCCCTTAAGGCTAGCAGTTCGGGTATCTGCAGTTATTTCCCGGCGTTTACCGCCTGTGAAAGCAACATGTTGCTTTCGAGATGAGATGCAATGCCGGGATCTACTGCCAGGCTTTAATGAAAGCCTGCAAAAGCCAGCTCTATACGCTCCCATTCACTTGAATGGGACAGCGGTAGATCCCAAAAACCGCCACGTCCGAAAAACACAGCAAAACGCCCGTGTGAACCAGCCCTTAGCTAACATTGGATCGTTCGTATCTGCTAGGATTTATTCTGATATGGGCTGCTAAATGGACTTTTTTACCTGCTGATGTGAACCGAGCCTAAAGGCCCATACCCACCTTGCAATACAAATTTGAAATCTCGTTCCCGCCTGTCGTGTAACATCGCATTACGTTGCACATACCCGCCATACCCACCAGCTGGAAGATGGATGGGGGAAGCGCTCGTTGTCAGGAAGACATTGATGGATCCACCTCAATGCATCACGAGGTGAGTACATAGCTTAAAGCGGAATATAACCTTGCATTTCAACTTTGCTCTAAAACATTATTTACAGTATATTATATGCAACCAGCATTTTTTTTTACTAGCCCAGCATTGGAAGGGTTACACAGTGCTTTAAAGTTCCTGGAGATTTCTGCAGATGCATCCGAAGCTGACATAGATACATTTTGTTTACATAAATGTATCTAAGTGTTGAATGTGACTCATCTCTGACTGAGAAGGAGTTGGAGGACAGCCAAAGAGTGTGTAACATTTCTCAATAGATACATATAACTAAATAGAATGTAACAATCTGAACTTCTGCATGTCTCTCCACTGAACTTTAAACCTCTGTGTTTAACCCTTCCAATGCCGGTCTAGTAAAAAAATATGCTTTTTGCATATAATATGCTGTAAATAATGTTTTAGAGCAAAGTTGAAATGCAGGGTTATATTCCGCATTAAATTATCTTAAAGGACAGATAAATCTGTACAGTAGGCTTGGTAAATTAACTACTGTATACCTTACTGTATACCAAACTGATCCTTTGTGACACAAAAGGTAGCTGCACCTTCCTTTTAGAACATGCTGTTTCACTTTACAGAACGTGGCATATTTGACCACAATAAGGCAGCTCACTAGTTTGGTGGATTCATTGTATTGGGGCTGATTTCCTGAGTCCTTTCCAGACTAGCACTGATCCTCTTCTTGTGTACGTGATTTGTAGATTTTGGTTAACTTCAAATTCATCACAAATATCTGTTATTAATTTTGGCCCAGACTTAATAATGTTAATATTCTATGAACATGTAATAGGCTCAAAAATGGGCTAAAACACATGGTCCAATAATCAGTGGTGGAGGACAAGCAGTGGACACTGGTAACCATTTTGCTGGCAGCAAGTGTCCTTGTAAATGTCTGTTACAGCTGAAAGTTTAGCTTGCCAGGATATTTTGAGGGGATGGAAGAAATGTTTTTTTTACTAATGTGGGGACTGTTAATTATGTGTACTTAGGATACTAATGCTTCCTTTATGTAGGTGGACTTTCAGGCAGGGATCTACTCGTCTATATCTGTTGTAAAGAAAACTCATCATCCTCACCACTGCTTTGTGCTGCCTTTCAGGTCCTGTCACACATAGCAGAATTTGTGTGCGATTTGCATTTTTGCTAATTTACATTCGACGCACATCTAATACAAGTCAATGTGTGCATTTTTGCATGCAAATTTTCTTCAGAGAAAAATGGCATACATGCTTTTTAGCTTCGGACATGTGATCCAACATGTTTGACTCTTAACAACCCCCTGACGTGTGAGCATGCCCAATTGCAATGTTATTTTCACACCCCATCCACTCTATCGTGCGCCGACCACCATCCCCCTCAGCCCCCTTGTATGCATTGCTAGCCTGAAGGCTAACAATGCATCTGTAAAGCATTGGTCCCCAATTTGTCCCCTGAGGGATCATTTCCTGGTCTTTCACAGGTAACAATCATCACATGTCTACTTAGCTTTAGACAGAGGCTAGGAGTTGTTAAGCAGAACATATGAAAGTCCAGGTTTACTTTAAAAAGTTGTTTGTGCACATATTGATATATTTTAAATGATATATATCTACTATGGTAACAGTTTGCGGTAAAAAAAAATTGCTGTTCGTTAATTTACTGCACATGATAATTACCGAATGCTTAGTAGTATTCAGCAATTTTTTTTAGTTGTCGGCAGTTGTTCGTTAAAAGATTGCTAGTGTTCGGTAATGATGCGGTAAATATCGACACTAGCGATCTTTTAGCGAATATTTTCAAAGTGCATTGTGGGTAAGGAAGGTGCATTGTGGGCAATTTAAGGAGAACCAGAACTGAAAAGTAAAAATAAACATAAACACGTCATCAAAAAAAAAATGGCCATTACCCCATAACAGCTTCCTGGTCAGCACACTGTAAACTGTAATATTGCCCACTTGAGCCATAGGGAAACATGGACATTACCTTTCACATTCAGTTTTTACTGACAGCAGCTGATATGTAACTGGCAGTAACTGGTATATTTCAGTTCTGACAAACTTGCCAGAACTGGAAGGGATCACTGTAAGAAGCAAATGGGGAGTTTCTGAGAGGAACTGATGGTGAGGTAAGGATGTAAGATTCATTTGCAGCTATATCATGCACTTATTTTAAATAATTTTACTCAGTTCAGGTTCCTGTTAAATACACTGACAGCAGAAACATAAATAACGACAGGGCAGTGCGGGCAATATTGCACTCTGAATTTACCGCCCTGACACACCCCGTTTCTGCTTCTTGAATACTAGTTTTGGAAAGTTTACAGCACAATTACCGCACCAATACCACAAGAACACTGCATGCACGATATTGACATGTGATGTCATTCATGAATACTAACTTCCGCTACATGCTTGCGTGCACGCATGCTCGATAAAGAGTTCTTTAACACTTCATGAATCGAGGCCAATGTCTCCTGTCTATAATTATTCTTGGCTCTGCAGTTTGCTGCTTTTACCATTGCTATTTAGACTCACGGCTCATACACACACTTAAAAGTATTTGAAATGCACTGTTATCAAACAACTTGAAGAACAAATATCACAAAAAAGTAAAGGATAAAAAGATGAGGGAATTTGAGTCAAGACGACCACAATGGTTATTATAAAAATATCAAAAGACCTTTTTATTAATCAAAAAACCATACAAACACTTAACGAACATACATAAAAAGAAGACTTGCCAGGTGGCCACCTAGTTCCCCCACCAGGCGCCGTCAAGCATAAACCCCACTCACTCACTCAAAAGGGTAAGTGGTACTAAGAACCATCAACAGATCTATAACAGTAATGATGTCAATGATCTACCCTAAAACAATATCTAGCATGACAGATGTTGCATGAAAATGTATTTGAAGAAATGTCCAGCAAAAAAGGCTGCAGCAAAGTTTATACAGCACAGGCTACATCCAAGCGCTAGAAAGACTGTATGGGCTCAAAGCAAATGATGGTGAAATAGCAACAGAGCAAAAGCACAGATGATGTGTGCAAGCCAGCATGCAATAAGTTAGTTCAGAGGTACTCTGTGCAACACAGCAGGGAACCATCCCAGCACATGATGAAAACATATAGCAGCCCACAGTGAGGTAGAAGCGTATCAAGCGACATATAGCAAACAATCCATGTAGAAACACACAGCGAAGCAAAGCTGGTACTTGTTAGATCTGTGTGCTATGCAACAGCATAGCTCTTACCCTCCAATGATATGTAGGCCAAACTCAGGCTTGTTGATCAGAAAAAGTGTCTGTGTTGATGGTTCCTGCATATAAGTGATGCATACGCATGGGATCCAGCCATAATGGCTACCGTACAGATGAACTGACAGGAGTCCCGTAAGTGGATATCACCTAATGTCCTAAAATTCCGTTCAAGGTGGTCGGTGGACCATGCGCAGTGCACAGATTAAAGTAGGTACAAGCAGCAAACAGCCCGCAGCACCAGCGGGGGGAAGAAGGGGTGAATGGCAAGCTCCAAGTCACCACGCCGGGAGACCGATAGTTTCGGAAAGTTTACAGCACAATTACCGCACCAATACCACAAGAACACTGCATGCACGATATTGACATGTGATGTCATTCATGAATACTAACTTCCGCTACATGCTTGCGTGCATGCATGCTCGATAAAGCGTTCGTTAACACTTCATGAATTGAGGCCAATGTCTCCTGTCTATAATTATTCTTGGCTCTGCATTTTGCTGCTTTTACCATTGCTATTGAGACTCAAGGCTCATAAATACACTCAAAGTATTCTAAATGCACTGTTATCAAACAACTTGAAGAATAACTTTTGTCAAGTAAAACATCACTAATAAGAGACGACCAATGACATATAAGATGCAGCGTAAGTCAATCCAACTGTTGGATTGACTTGAGCTGCGTCTTATCAGTCGTTGGTCACCTCTTATCAGAGATATTTTACTTGACAAAAGTTGTCCAACTACTTCAAGTTGTTTGATAATAGTGCATTCAAAGGACTTTTGTTGAGCGTGTGTTAATAGCCTTCAGTCTGTGGTGGTTGTCCTTAATTATTTTATTGCCATGTTCCTTATCCTGAGTAATTTTTCCATAACGCTAAACATTTAATGGTAGACTTGTTCTGCTTTCTATATGGTATCCCAAAGCCTCTTGCTGGGTCTCTAGACACCAATAACAGAGAAAGATGTTTATTTTATCTACATTTTTTTTTTCAAGTTTAGATGACATATAAGCTGCAGATATATCAACCGGTAAATGTGTCTTGTTAGTAGATAATCCATTTAATAAACACGTCACTCTTGTTTGTATATTTTAACTCTAAGATGAGGATAACCATTAAACATGACACACTGAGAAAGCAAACTCTTAAGATGACACCTAAAATTTCATGTCTCATTAGCTGACTTTGGCTATAGAGGGCAAAAGCACTTAACAAATCTATATGTCAATGTGACTAGATCATATATTTAATTAGCCATTCTGGAAATGCTGCTCTGTCTTCCTTTTATTGAGAATTGATATTGGTTAATGTTTCTACCAAGGCCAAAGTGATTTAATGCAGGACCTATGGGGTACTTACAAAAGGCCACTTTGCTATGGCCACAAGGAACATTGCTCTGCGACTTACTGCTCTAAGAAGACAGTTGTTGATAGAATTTGAAATGGCTTTGAGGCAAATAAATATTACTAATACAGGTGACAGATGGCTGGGTCACAATGTGCCTAGTGCAGCATCTGCTTATTGATTTATATTCTGTCTCTTGCTCCCCTGTGGCTCGTGTCACCCCTTTTTATTGTTAGACCTTATTTCATCGCTAAACATCCAACATAATACTGCTGTATGAAACAGAATAGCTATAATAATGCTATGATGCATAACGTTAGCAGATTATCAGCACAGGTTTTACTCGTGTATATTTAATGATTTCATAGTGAAAGAGAGATAAAACTAACATGACAATTCATCAAATAAGATTGTATATAACAAATGACAATACACAAACACTAGATGGTATAATGCATCTGACACTCATGCTGTCCAAAAAGTAGTGGTGGTGGCTGGAGAGGTGAACGTATGCAAGTATTGCAAGTACAGATTTCTTTCAATTCCTTATTTTATAGGTCAAGTTATGTAAATATGTGGATATAGCTGAAAGTAGAACAAAAAACAAGTTAAACCAAACAACAACAAACGTTTTTTTTTTTTCTTTTATTTCCATGCAGCATGATGTCAGTAATAAATGTACTGAAAAACTGCAGTTTTGGGCAGATTTTTGCCCTTTATTGAGACAAGACACAGTAGTACATTTATATTGCGCTTTTCTCCTGGTGCACTCAAAGTGCCAGAGCTTCAGCCTCTAGGGCATGTTCAGGAGCTGTGTAGCGGAGTCTTGCCCAAGGTCTCCTATCTGAATAGATGCCAGCTTTCTGAACAGGAAGAGTTGAGATTTGAATCCTGTTCTTCTGTGTCAGATGCAGGGCCCTTAACCAGTACACTATTCAGCTCCCTGGAAAGCAGAAGATTGCCCAAAATGGCAGTCTGAAACCAAACTTATATGTTCTTTATCATGCAGGATAAAACACTGTGGAAGTTCCCTTAGGGATGATGGTTACTTTATGTAATAGATAGCGGAGATGCCGCCGCAGTGGTGAGCGACATGGCGGCTGTCTCCGCGTCTCAGCCGGCGGCCTCCGCCATGAAATTACACGGTGGAGTTTTGCCTGGTCCTTCAGTTGCACATAGACTGAGGGCGCCAGGCGACAGGACCTTTATGAGAATAGAAGGGGAGTCAGCTGATCGGCCGGTCAGTTGACTCCTGCAGTGCTCCTGATTGGCTGAATGACTGGGGCGGCGCTGTGGGACGCTCTCAGTATATTATATAGGACCTGCCTGTCAGTAGCTCCTCGTCTGCTGTTGCATATGCTACGTGTTAGCACTCAGACCTTAGTCAGATCCCAAAGTGTGCTAGAACCAGCAGGAGCTGGGGATCCACACTAAAGTCAGATTCTGTTGATAGCTAAAGTACTAATTAAATTGTATTATTTGTTATGACCTTCTGCTAGCCTTGACTACTCTTCTGCTTACTGATTCTGTGCTTCTGCTTATCTGATCCTGTTGCCAACTCAGCCTGAACACTACTCTGATTTAGCCTTCTGTCTTTGTACCGTATCTGTCCGTTTGTTGCCGAATCTGCTTGTCTGACTCTCCTGCCCTCACCAGTGAGCCTAGTCCCTGGTGAGGGATTCTCTGTACAGCTTAATCACCTGCTCCTCAGGTGACCAGTAGCTGCAGTACAGTCTGAATCACCTGCTCCTCAGGTGACCAGTAGCTGCAGTACAGTCTGAATCACCTGCTCCTCAGGTGACCAGTAGCTGCAGTACAGTCTGAATTACCTGCTCCTCAGGTGACCAGTAGCTACAGTACAGTCTTAATCACCCGCTCCACGGGTGATCTGTGTACGTTGTCTTACTGTGCACCACCTGCTCCTCGGGTGAACTGATTACTAGTTCATCTGCATCTCCGGCTTGCTGAAATGCTGATCCCTGTGTTCTATAGAGATATCTCCCTCTACTAGCTCCTCTGGGAAGTTGGTATCTCTATCTGTATTACTGTTGCACCAAACACCTAGCTTTACATCTGGTTGTCCTGTGTCTCGCTATACTCACATTATTGGTGATTCTGCAGATCAGTACATAATCAGGTATAGCATCTGTATTATTGGTGATACTGCAGATCACCAATAATCAGAAAATCTATTCTTGCTGACACCAATCGTTACACTTTGCATTGTAAAATATCTAAAATCCAGTGCACAAGGTATTTAGAGGTGGTTGGCTTCCAAATCCACTCTTTTTGGATACTAGGTGATTCACCACATCCACCATGGCTAAGTGGTAACACTCCTATCCTTAAAAAGGTCTAAGGTCTAATCTTTTGTTAAAAACCCTTCCTTAGTTTTACCATCTTCTGTTTGTGATGTTTCCAGCACTATCATCATGTGCCTCTTAGCATGATTCAGATGATCTTTCTGCCACTTTTCCATTAATTGGGTAACATATGAGTACTCCAGTTGTCTCTGGTAGTTCCTATTAGCTGTCGAGACCTACCCTTTCTTCTGATAGTTTGCAAATAGGGCAACAGTTTAATTTGACTTTATGATGTCTTAACCCTCCTGGCGGTTTGCTAAAAAATCGCCAGGGGGCAGCAAATCTTTTTTTAAATTTTTTTTTTTTTTCATGTAGCGAGACAAAGTTTCGCTACATGATAGCCGCTGCTCAGCGGCATCCCCCCAGCCCCTCCGATCGCCTCCGGCGATCGGCGATCAGGAGATCCCGTTCAAAGAACGGGATCTCCTGGAGGGCTTCCCCCATCGCCATGGTGACGGGCCGGGATGACGTCACCGACGTCATCGACGTTGTGACGTCAAAGGGGATTCCGATCCACCCCATAGAGCTGCCTGGCACTGATTGGCCAGGCAGCGCACGGGGTCTGGGGGGGGGGCGGCTGCAGCGCGACGGATAGCGGCAGATCGGCGGGTAGCGACGGCGATCGGGCACTACACGCAGCTAGCAAAGTGCTAGCTGCGTGCAGCAAAAAAAAAAAAAATATGCAAATCGGCCCAGCGGGGCCTGAGCGGTGCCTTCCGGCGGCATGGCCCGAGCTCAGCTCGGGCTTACCGCCAGGAAGGTTAAATACCTTTTGCTCTAGTTGTTTTGTTAGAACTGAAGCACCCACTAATGATGCATCTACCAACTCTGAAAACAATTTATCCCAGCTAGCTTGTCCCAGTTCCAAACTAAACAGGGATATTGTAGGAGTGAAATTCCCCACATTAGGTTAAATAACCATCAACTTTATACTGTGCTTAAAGTCTTTAGTAAAGACCACACCACAGACTTAAACTACAAAAGAAATTTCATCTAACGAAATAATTACTTAAAGTAAACCTAAAGTCAAAGGAAAAAAATGAGTTTTACTCACCTGGAGCTTCTCTCAGCCCCCTGCAGCCGATCGGTGCCCTCGCAGCCCCGCTCAGATGCTCCTGCACCCGCCGGCGAACACTTACGGTTTGGCCGTCACTGGCCGACAGGGATGGGAACGCGAGTGATTCTTCGCGTTCCCAGCCTGTATATCACCCCTTATGCTGCTATTGCGGCCAGGAGGTCGCAATAGCAGCATAGGGGGCGATATACAGGCTGGGAACGCGAAGAATCACTCGCGTTCCCATGCCTGTCGACCGGGGACGGCCAAACCGGAAGTGTTCACCGGCGGGTCCTGGAGCGTCAGAGCGGGGCTGCGAGGGCACTGATCGGCTGCAGAGGGCTGAGGGAAGCCCCAGGTGAGTAAATCTCGTTTTTTTCCTTTGACTTTAGGTTCACTTTAAAGGAATACTATCGATGTATGCATTTATTTTTAAATGCTGTATGTTGTAGCACACATTAGGACAAGTACTAGGAGCAATTTGATTCCTCACACAGCTGTTCCTCTCAGCTGTAAAATCCTCCATCAGTTTTGGCGTCAGTGTTGGATACACAATGTATCTAAATACTGAGCTCCCAGAGGGCTAGACCATGTCTCTGCACAGGGGAGTTGCTATCAACTCCTCAGTTTATAGTTTAATTACCACCTTGCTGAAAGAAGCTTCTTGATATGGTGGTAAGGGGTTAAAGATTCTAGCAATGTGTGTTTATTATCTTTGCTTCTCTTGACTGATAAAGATAGTAATAAGGCTAATTGTAGACAGTGGTCTGCCCCTCTCAGCAGCTTGTAAAGTGGATGCAGCCTGGAGTTAATCACCACAAGCAGGCAGCCAGCCAGGCAACCAGTCTGAGTGTAAACACAGACTAGTGTTATAGCTAGTTATATTCCAGCAATATTACAGCTCATTTAGTTACCTGTTGCTACCTCAGATCAGCCTGTTTCTCCTCATGTCTCCTGCATGCTGTGAGTGACACAGTGAAATATATTTGTGAGCTGTGTGACAGAGTAACCAAGCAGCTCAGGGTGACCCAAACTACTATGAGCTGTGTGAGAAATGAATTTTTAAGCAGGGATAGCGAGAGAGAGACCTGGGTGAATAAATAAAGTGCCCCTAGCACTAGTGGTAATGTGTACACTAATATAGAGTATTAAAAAAAAAAGTCGTTTCAATCGATAGTATTCCTTTAAGCTGATGGCCATGCATCAAAGTCGTGACATGGGAATGTTTTTCGCCCATTTTATTAAAATATTTACTTGCATTGTTGTTTCTACATAAAAAAAGGCATAATTTCATGAGGCTGATGTGTGGTTCTTTATTTTCCTATATCAATAGTGCTCTCTTATCCTGGTTTCCACCAGAAGAATTAGTCAGCACTGCTACAAAAGCTAGATGAACTCAGTTTTAATTTGCATCAGTTTTTTTTAGAATTATGTTAACTTAAGGCCTCGTTCACATCTGCTGCGCTTAAAAAACGTGTTAAAGCGCATGGCAAAAAAAGCATGCGCTTGTGCGCGCTTTAGTGCGCGTTTCTGTGCGTTGCGCTGCGCTTCTTTAAAGCATGTTTTGTTTACTGTAGCAGCAACAGTTGTCAATAAAACTTTGTTTTTGTATGTAAATGTATTTTTTTTTCCAATTAGGGGTAAAAAACGCATGCGCTTCTATGCGCTTGTACACGCTTCTATGCGCTAAAAAAGCGCACCCATTCACTTGCATTGATGTGTGCTTTACAGCTCAGCGCACAGAAATGCATGCAACACTACGTTTTTGTAACGCTGCTCAGCGCAGCGCATAGATGTGAACCAGCTACATTTAATTACATGGGAAAATAAATACCTTGCTGAACGCACAGGGCAGTGCGCTGTGGAAAGCGCACAGAAACGTCCCTGATGTGAACGAGGCCTAAGAGTACCTAAGGCCCCTTTTACACTTAATCAGTTGGTGTGCGTTAGTGTGCTTTAGTATGCGTTGGTACGCGTTTTTTCCATAGCAGTGCATTGGGAAGAAGATTTCATTTAAAATGCGTTAAGTGTAAAAGATGCTATTCGTGCTACTGACGAGCTACTGTTTGTCCCCTATCTTCTTGCCTGATGAAGCGGGCTGTGCCTGCAAAATGCATTGCATCTTTTGGGGTACCAATAATAAATGTATTTGTTTAATTCAGACAGTATTTTGAGCCTGCTTTCCAGAGGTAAGTCCACCACTGCCTCCCAGCAAATTTTAACATTTTTATTACCTTTTATCCTGCTGGCGCCTCTGTTCTCTTACGATAATACTGTGTCCACCCCTGGTGGAGGGGTGACCTACCCCTACTTTCCTGATCTACAGAGAGCGACATCTTAATCCTGAGTGAGGACAGGTCTAATCTCCTCACCTGCATCTACAGTGGTTGCCTAAGAGGTAACCCATGTTTGTGAGTACATTTCACACTTACATTTATCCCCGGTTTCCAATACATACTACACTATATTGGGCTCTCGGTGTTTCTTATTTATCTCTTCAGAAACCTCTGCTTGCATTGCCGCAGCCCGCCTCTGGCCCATCAGGCACCAATTAGGCAGTGGCTGCCAAGATGGGGTAGGCAGTGGCAACGCAGGTGGGGATGCAAGAGCCTCGGCGGTGATTTAAAAAAAATCACCATGGCCCAATCTTCGAGGGAAGTGAAGCAATCACCTGCCTGGAGGGATGACGCCAGATCAGGTAAGTATTTAACCCTAACACCCACCCAATACTCCATCATTAGGACAGAACACGTTTGACCACATGGGATAAAACGGGGTGTATGTGCAAAAGGTTGGTAAAGTTTATATGCAAACATTTTACCTGGTGTCATGCCAGCTGTGATACACATGTTATGTACTTTGCTTAGCTTGCATTATACAGTACACACAACACTAACGTTGCTTGTATAATGCACATTACATAGTTTGCATCATTACGCACACGCAAACTTGTGTAACTTGTGTTACATAGTTTCCTTAATGCTCAGTAAAATTTACGTGTGCTGTACATTTTACAGAACTTTTGAATACAGCCCAAAGTGTAAAGTGATTCAGATGTGGTAGTTTATTACATTACTGAACATGGCCTCATTTTAAAACATTTAACAAGTACACTAGCACTTTAATCAGCTAATGTAATCGGTTAATGCATTTACATGCTAAGCACCCATTCGGCCTAAAGCAAGAAGACAGAATTAGTCGATATTAGGCCCAGCAGGATAATTTAGAAATATCTAGTCCAGTTAGTGAGTGACAGCTGCACAGAAGATCAATCCAGGGCCGAGAAGAGATCATACAACTAGCTCCCAGAACTGGAAGATAACATACTTACATTTGTGTTAAAGACAGTGTAATTTCTGTAATGTAAGACAAAATGGAGACCAGATGAAATGAAGCCTCTCTCAGATTCTCAGCTCATCAGTTTTACTATACTGCAGTATATAAATCCTCCATAGTGAAAATATAAAGTAAGAGGCAACAGCCCATGAATTTTCTGCATGTGCAGGTTATAAACAGTGACAGTGCTGAAGAGGAGTCTTCCTGTGTGGGCAAATACTAGGGAGAGCTTGAAAGCTTCATATTTGTCATCACTGTCTGTGCAGCTGATAAGAGTACCAGCAGCCAAATAAAAAGCTGTGCTCCAGACATATTGAAATCCGAAGAACACATGAATTACACGGGTTACTTTGAGAAATTAAGAAATCAAGGAATTGTGGAATAACATCACATACAATTGTCACCAGATGAATTAATTTTCAGTTAAAAACCCTGTGAACTGATTTTCTGAGGGAGATTTAGACCTTTTTTGTGCCCCACTACAGGTGTAGAGTGCTGTGAGTGTGGTCTGAGTGTGGGGTCAGTTATACTGCACAAGAACTAGCAGTGGCGTAGCTAAGGAGCTATGGGCCCCAGTGCAAGTTTTACATGGGGGCCTGCCAAGCACTATATACATAACAATTAATACGGCGCACCAAAACCTGTCAAGGACAACCACAGTGTCAGAGGTGCAAGAAGGGAAAGGGGAACAGTTTGTTCATGATCACTACTATTCAAAGCATCTATAGAAGGGATTATTACCAGCACAGGACCAATAAAGAGCTTATACTGGGGATGAGGGAGGGCCCTACGGGGCACCTCTGGTCCAAGGGAGCCGATGCGGTTGCAACCTCTGCAACCCTTATTGCTGCGCCACAGAGCACTAGTGAAGTACCGCTGGGTCAGAGGTCACAGATCTCTACCTGGTCGCAGCTTAGAATGGGATGAATTATGAGCAGCGGGGGGGTTGGAATACTTCTGACACTACATTGAGTCTTTGCTACCTTGAAAATACTTGCACATAGAATCATTTTAGCACTGTTGATTCATCTAGGCGTTCCTTTGTACCCGAGGTGACATGTGACGTGATGAGGTAGATGTGTGTAAGCGCAGTGCCGACTGCCAAGCATATTAATAACTAGTCTGTGTTTCTTTTCTTCTTTTTCTGCCGGATAGAGTTAAACTTTTCAATTATACAGGTGACAGTTGCTCAGTTGCTCACTAACAAGAAGCTACAGTTGTACCTAACAGTGAACAGCTTCTGAGTGCAAGGGATAGATAAGAGGGGCAATAGTTCATATATTTTAGCTCTGAGACAGAAAGACCGTGTTAAAGGGTCCTTTCACATTATTTGCATTGTGTTGAGATGCAATTGCTATGCAACATAGATGAAAAGTTGCATAGCGCATAAGTGTTGCGACCATACAGTACAATGAAAGTATACCTCCTTTCCAAAATTATCCAGTTGCCAATCACGTCATTATGTGTGGCTGAACTGTAATAACTCACCTGTCCCAGTGTGGTGCTCCATCTGTTCTCTGTCTTCAGCCCCGCTGCATGCCACTTCTCTGTGACGGCGCTGGTTATTTACACATACCATGCCCTGCATGGAGAAGAGGCAGGGCTGAAGATGGAGCAGGGACAAAGCAGCATGCTGGGACGGGTGAGTTATTACAATGCAGCCAAACATCATGGAAGGGACCACATGGTGCAATTGGGGAGGTTGGCACTGGGCAGAGGGGGTGGGGGTTGTTTTTAGCTTTTGGCTGAAGGGCCCCAGGGGCTGACTTTGCTAAGGGAGCTTTTGGGCAAACCCAGGATTTTCAAGGGGGAGATTCAAGGGGGAGACTCTCCCTCAGCCACGCATAATACAGTATAATGATATGGAAGCACATCATGCTGGGTGCACATAATGCAATTTCCTGTCAGACAGACAGGATCCTAAATGTCCGATCTGCCCCCAATCGACAACAGGACTGATCAGAAGCAGTTTGGATACAGATAATAATGAAAACAGCCGACGTTGCTAATGAAGGGGAAAGTGAAGCATTCACACAGCAAGGGCACAGGGCTGTGCTCATACTTGGCTCTGTCAGGTTCCCCAGAGCTGCTCAATGCTCTGTACACACCCTGCTGCTCCGTCCAAAGGTAAGAAAGGAGCAGTGCTGTGAGCAGCTGGATGCCTGCAGATATTCTCATGTCTCAACTTGTGCTTGTCCCCAGACACTGCACCGGCCCTGGTCTGAGGGGGGGATTCTGGGCAGCTGTAATCCCCCCCCCCCCCCTGCGTTTGCCTATGTGAGGTAGGGGGCCCCAGATTTACTTTGCCCTGTGCCCCTGTGCTGCTTAAACTGGCCCTAAATAATTTATTATGTATAGCTGTGTTAAGTGTGGGTTTAGAGGAAGTCTGCTATCAAAACAAGCATGCAGTAAAATACATGTGTCTACCACATGCCTGATTCTCCAGAAAATGTTATTATGCCATTATGAATGTATAAAAATGTTTAGGATTTCTCACTGTCAGTAAGATGTATGGCATAAAAGCATTTAATAATATCAAAAGTATATATAATATAATGTATTCCACTCAACTATTTCTGCCTTCACTCAGAGTTCAGCTGTTCTTCCTGGCTTCAAGGCTTTTGGAAGCTGCTTAGCATATTGTTAACCTGGCTGGACCTTCTATTACAAATAAGCTTTAAATTATGCCTAAAGTGCTAACTTTTTTCCTGTCCGAAACAACCCTAGTAACGGAATTACAGGCTGTTACCCTGAGATAGAACATATGCTGTCCTGAAAGATGGTATGACTTTTCAGGCAAATCGTTCCTGACCTCAGAACACCTTCAAATCATACAGCAATCCCCCTGCTGTCTTTATGTAAACAGAAAAATATGGTAAGAAAGTACACGTGTGCTGTGAAGAGCATCAGTTGTTGCCTAATTACCATAAACATTCAGAGCCGGTTTTATAAAATTCAGATTTTTTTGAAGCTTTGGATAGTGTGGAAAGAGACAAGAACTTTACTGGCTTTTTTTTCTGCTCTTTTAAAGGAGAACTGTAGTGAGAGGTATATGGGGGCTGCCATATTTATTTCCTTTTAAGCAATGCCAGTTGTCTGGCTGTCCTGCTCATCCTCTGCATCTACTTTTTGCCCTAGACCCTGAACAAGCATGAAGCAGATGAGGTGTTTCTGACATTTTTGTCAGATCTGACAAGATTAGATGCATGCTTGTTTCTGGTGTGATTCACACTACTGCAGGCAAATAGCTCAGCAGGGCTGCCAGGCAACTGGTATTGCTTAAAAGGAAATCAATATTGCAGCCTCCATATACCTCTCACTACAGTTCTCCTTTAAGGTGGCCATACATCAGGTGACTTTGGGGCCAATCGACCATCCGATTAGATTATTATAATCGGAATTGGATGAAAACCGGTGCCATCAAATGCATGCCCGATTGACAATGCAACCAATTTCGGATCTTGCTGTAAGATGGGCCGACCTGCTCGATTGTGTGTGAGGTGGTAATGCCGTGCGATATCGGGAAGAGTGACAAACGCGATGTGACCCCCAGTACACTATACACTACCTTTAGGGGTACACACACGTGAGGGAGCCAGACGGGGCAGAAGGCCGATTCCAGATCATTTTCAGCATGAAATTGCTCAGGAATCAGTCTGTGGTGTATGGGCAGCCAACAGATCTCTCTCTAATCAGATTTGATTAGAGAGAGTTTTGTGTCTTGGTCGAATCTGCCCATCATCGTTAGATGTATGGCTAGCTTTAGTCTTCATTGGGTGTATGTGGAGCAGGATCATTCACCAGGCAACCTAGGCAGGTGCCTGGGACCTAGTATATCTCAAGGGGCCAACCTGCCACCTTCTTTGACCTCTCTCCACTTCAAAAGGACCACAAAGGAGACCCTAAATCTACTACCTTGCCTAGGGCCCTATTACATCTTAATTCATCTCAGGGTGTATTTATTACTGTATATACCCACAGATAAGCTCCCAAATGTACATGCTGACCACCCCACCCACATACACACACACTTTTGGCCTAAAGAAATAGGCCAAAAGCTATGACCCACCAATTGCCCCCCCCCCCCCCCCTAATGTGCTGCCATCACCTCCCAAGTGGAGTGTGCATTATAGTGTGCTGATGTGTGCAGAGTTCACTGCAGAGCGTGCTTCAGGGTGCATAGCAATCTGTTTTTGCTCCATCTTGCATCCTCTAGTGTCCACTGCAGTTTCTGAACTGGCCTCCAGAGCTCCAGGCTCATTGTCATGTGACCACAGTGAGCGTAGAGCTCTAGTGACCAGTTCAGAATGCTGCCGGGAACACTAGACCAAGCAACCGGGAGTGAGGACAGGTAACTATACATACTACAATATGCTCTGTTGCATCCTCTGCATACGACCCAGGAAATATCACCCACATGTACATGCGGCTTCTTATCTGCACACGGCGGCTTCTTGCCCGGTAGAAGCCGCCATGTGCAGTGAATTGGGAAGGCTGATATCCAGTGTCCCGCTGGCTGTCTCCTCCTTCCTTCTCCGTCTGTGGTAAGCTTCTTTCACACCCTTTGGTCACTGCTTCTACAGCGACTTCCGCTTTCCTACTCACTCGCCGATCTGCATTCCTCCACTGTTTATTCAAACTGGCTTTCTTTTCACACATTGTTTTTACTTTGGTCCATTAGTTTCTCATTAGACATTGGTTGTTTGGTCACATTTTCTTTCTCCAGCACCTCTGTCTCTCCTAATCACTACACTGGTAGTCTGGTTCACATTCTCTTTCACCCTTTACTTGCCACAATGGTATGTTGTGCCTTGCTAGGATCATTTATAACCCCTATGTATATACATATTGGAGGTGATTTGCCTCATTTATTGTATATGCACCATAGTGATACTATTCATCTTCGGACCCTAGCTTAGATTATTGATTTTAATTGTTTTTATATTGTACATAGAGGCAGGCCGGGTGTCAGGAACCGGCCCCACGGCAAGCCTGCAGAAACAGTTCTCGACTGGGGGTTTTGACCAGATCGCGAGGGGAAGCAGCCTTATTCACGCTAACACAAGGCTGTCACCCTTCAAAAACACTTCTCACTGCCACCACTAGCTGCTGCTAGACACTTCAACAATTCCCACTCTGCTGTCAAGTGGCCTGCACTCAGTCCAGCATTTTCATATTTGGGTCAGCTGTGCACTTAGACCAAAATACAGGAACGCCACACACACAATACAATCACACAGTAGCAAGGCACTGAACTTGTAACGCAAATTACACTGCAGTCTCTCCAAGACTATGAGATTTTGCTAGTACATCAGAAGTCAAGCTTATTAAATAGATATTTAATATTCCAGAAAAAAGTGGAACAGTGCAGAAAGATAAATATACAAAAGATTTACAAAAACAAAGTCAAATTACAAAGACACACAACAAGACAGTTTGCTCATAAACAAAATAAAAATGGGAATAAAACATTACCAGCATGCAGATCAGAGATTTCTAGCGTCTTTGCTATCTCCAGGGAACTACAAGGTTTGAGTGTTCTATACTATCTCTTATAGGCCAATTGGTAGCCAGGGCCCAGGAGCACTTAATGTTCAGTCCCAAAACCAATGCAATTTCCCCAAATTCTGACACCACCATCTGCAGAGCCCCCTGTCACATCTGGGCTTGCATGGACATGCACATTTCAAGGGTTTCCTGTCCCACTTTTAAACTTTGAAGACTCAGTCAGTCCAATTGTATATTGAGAACAACAGGTAGCTGTTTACATGCATACAAAGTTCAAAGCAATGCAACACCTTTTCAGCAGATTCAGGACAAAAGAGTGGGTCGTTATCTAATTAACTGTTTCCTTGCTGGAGGCACAGACTAACCAGCAAGCTCATGGTGACCCAGAACTCATTGGAGTGTGTAGGGGGCCACAATGGTCCCAAAAGTCCCCTTACTAAGATGTTAAGAAAAACAAAAGTTTGCTTTCCTAAAACAGAATTTGCGATAATTCAGGTTGGAGTGAGTTTGAGATGTCTCCCAGAGCAACGCTGCTGAATGGCTGGAGGCCACAGTGTCCAGAGGAAACTGAATGCAAATGTAAACACAATAAAGTAAATCTGCTGTCTCATGCACTTATAAATATTTTATTATTTGCCTTGGCTGCATCTTGTTGTATCACAAACATTTTACAATCAGACACAATAAAAACAACTACCTGGCCAGGAGTGCTAGCTGTTACAAAAGGGACCTGATCGACTCAATTGTGCAGTATAATCGCCCAGCCTCAGCCTATGTAAAAAAAAACGCACTGAGATCGGTCAATTTGGGCCTCTGCCACCACCTAAACACCACACACACTGTGAAATATCAAACCAATTATAGGTATCACTACACGGAATTTAAATCCTCCAATCGGATTCTAGCAAGGCAGGAACCTTAAGCTGGATGGTGGAAATATTGCTGGCATATTGGGAACACACTTATTCCATTAGAAGCACAGTCATTCGCTAAGCTGATGCATGATCCAATTCCATGAGGAGATACAGGTATAACTTTTATACTTGCACACTCGGTGGTGAGCTCCAGTTCACATTGCTGTAAGACTGACAGTGCACTGGGTCAGTAGTGTTCACTTCGCTGCGCCTAGTATAGCGGTGTTAGTCACTCCCGTCCAACGGGTCCGCAGCTGCCACAAACCAGATTGGGGATCCCGGCCGTGTTAGGTGTGCCGGCATTACACGTGGTTGACCAGCGCGATCACTCCGGTGGTAGCCACACCTACCGACGCATTTCGCCTCGCCCACGGGGATTTCTCAAGGTAGCGAATGGGGAAAGGCCTGACTGCCTCTCCTCTTGTAGTTCCTTATCTTAGCTCCACCTCCAGTTTGCTTTAAATGACAATGCATACATCTGCCTTACCTTACACTCTGGTAATAGTGGGAACATTTTAAGAGCAGAAGCATGTCAGTTTTACTCGCTTATTACACTTCTCAATTGCCTTCAATCAATTATAAAAAGGAAGATAGCAGTTATTTCATGTTTTGAATTATATTCTTCTCATCCATTTCACATTTAAAGGGGTATTTTGTCCGATCACAGGAAGTATATCAGATTTAATTCAGTATTAAGTCCTCTGGGTGTTAAAGTCCCCAAGCGATAGATCCATGTTTGTTCGATCTTATATAATTCCTTCTCGATATCACAACCCCGGAAGGGTATATGTTGTTTCACAATGCCTTTAAAAGTTAATCCATCAGGCTTGCCATTATGGTGGTCCCTGAAGTGTTTCCCTAGAGGGCTGTCCAGATCACCATTGCGGATATTTCCCACATAATCACCAATACGTTTACTTAAACTTTTTTTTGTTATATATATATATATATATATATATATATATATATATATATATATATATATATATATATATATTTATATTATCTCGGATTTCAAAAGACATAGTACCATCATGGTTAGTAAAGGTTCTACTCCTCTCCACATATCTACAATTGACACATGATCCACAGGGAAACATTCCCTTTCTCCTTGGATATCTATCCAACCATGTCGCAGATTGTGTGGAGTGGAACTCCGACCTTACCAGAAGGTCCTTTAAATTTCTTGCTATATTATGACACCGGGCACTTGTCTCTTTAAGCGCTTTTAATTTATCTTCATGCCAAAAGTGAAACAAATTCATATGTCACACATAGATATATCAAACCTGTATTGATGGAGGTGTTGAGGTGTACAGGTTTTAGGTGACCGGGGGATGGATGGACGGCACTACAGCCATTTCACGCCAGGCTGGCACTTGCTCACGTGCTTGTGTCCTTAGCTAAGATAAATTAAAAGTGCTTAAAGAGACAAGTGCCCGGCCTGCCTCTATGTACAATGTGTGTATCAGTTGTTTTCTGCATGACCTAAAACCGGCTGCACGTTTCCCAGCTTAACCCATGTGCCGCAAGACAGGTGTTTTGAGAGGTGAAGATTTTACCGTACAGGTTGCATACGCAGACCCCTACCCCCAAGAATTGAATCTGTGTGCCGAGTAGTTTATCTCTTCTACAGTGTACTAGTTAGTTAATTGTTTTTATTCCCTGGTTATATGGTTATTGGTGTATTAAAAATAAAATAAAAAAAAACTAAATTTTGATTACTCATTCATGTGTGGTGCGGTTTTCATGGGATCTGCTTTTGTGCCTGATCGCCTCTGCATACACATAATTTGGGTATTTTTCCTAATTGATATTGTGTATATTTTCATGGTGCTCGCCCATTTTGTTGCTATGTCATAATCACTATTACGCATTTTTGAATAGATATGTCATATACAATACACATGTCTCTGACACAGCAGTAGTAAAGGTCTCCTCACCAATAGTGATGGTCATGTCTAGGGGAACTCATGGAGAAGCATGTGATTTGATTGATCAGGTGATAGATTTGCAAATCTCTGATTTGTTGTGATCACATCCTGCTTTAGCACATGATCATGACTAGCAAATCAGAGGCTTAAGGTGACCATACACTTATAGATTTGCAGCAGATTCGACCATCAGATAGATTTCTGTCAGATGCCTGTCAAGTTGAATCTGACAGGAATCTATCTGATGTGTGCCACACACTAGGAACAGGTTTCCAATAGATTAAATAATTAAATCTATTGAAAGTCTATTGAAAATCGATCTAAATGCATTATTGCACCATTAGATCCAATGCAACTCTATGGGCCATCGATCTCCTGCCAGCAGCAAATCGACCTAGGCTAGATTTTCCATCCTGTCAGATAGATCAAACTGATCGTAATCAAACAAAATTGGCTGCAAATCGATCGATTTGCTTATTTTAAAGAATCGATTGCCGATCAATCGATTCTATTGAACTAATTGATCAAAGGCTGAAATCGACCAGTGTATGGGCCCCTTTACTTATCTATTACCTGACGAAATTGATCACATGCTTCTCTATGAGAAGACATGACCATCACTACACACCAGTTGCTTGAGAGGGGTTCAGTGTAAAACTTGCAGTGTGGTCCCTAGCTCCTTAGCTAAGACATTGCAGGTACCCATCATGCTCCTGACAGAAAACTAAACATGGCTGCATTTGCACTGCACCCACCGTACCCTATTAAAACAAACTAAGACTATTTTAGTTAGTAACAGGCGTAGTTTAGGTAGAAGCATGTTTTACTTAAAGTGATTTAAAAAAAATATTTTAGGTGATACTTTGTATTCCCTAAAAAAATATATTTTCAGAAGTAAGTTTTCCCAAACGTTGACTACATCTCCATGGTGTTTAAATAGTCTTCAAGGCAGAAAACTTCAGAATTGTTCCTTTTGTTTTCCTAGCATTTTTCTTATTTTAATCGTGTGTTAGACACTCACATTTCTCACTTTATAGAAAACAAGCCTAAAGCATTCCTGAAGTAGCCTGAGGCATGTCTCTTAAAAAACAAAACAGTGGGCCTTACTTTCAAGAAGCATTCAATGCATTCTCTATGGATGCGTTAAAATGTTATGGCACAGGGAAATGCAGCATTCCATGTTGAAGTTAATGCAAGCTCAAGCTGAAGTACATGTTGAGACTTCCATTATTTTCAGTGGAGACCTTTGTTAGTACCCGAAAGAAGCATCTCACATGCTTGAAAATGTGGAAAAGTATCACGTTAGAGTATCATTATGAATACTTCAGTGGGCTAGGTTTTCTATAAAAGGGAAGGTTGTGATTAGCTGAAGCCTTAACACACGCTGTTAGAGATTTGAGAGGGCTTAAGGGCTGGCCCACAGTTAAAATGAGGAATGTAGTTTGAGTGGTAAGTAGAAAGGGTCATAATCAGTGTTAGTTATAATGGAGAAGATGATAGTCATCAGGATTAAGCATAGACCAGACACATGGTATTAGAATGAAGATAGTTTTGGGGGTAAGAGAAAGGTAACAAGTATGTGGGAGGAGCAAGGCTAAAGATATTGGGGGACATTTATCAAGAGTGTCTGATTAAAATATTAGTAGGTTTTTAGAAATCCACGCAGAACTGTCTCGGACATCCTAAGAAATCACTAAATAGTGCAGATTCCTTCTTAAACTGTTAAGAATATGAGGAGTTAGGAAAGTCTCTCAGGCAGTGCAGTGTGTGAGGGAAATTACTGTTGCTGAGGTAACCAACACATCTGCTGTCAGCAGGCTCTGAGTGAGGGAGGAGGAGCCCTTCACAAATCACATCTAGTCTGCACTGCTGCTGCACCATCTGGAGAACTGCTATGAAGGACTTCTTAACCACTTTACCTCCCTTGCTACGCTTATCTACTCCCCACAAAACTTTACTTGAATCTCAGGGGAGTAGATAGGCGTACTTGTGGTAAACAGTGTGCTGTATGCCCAATAAGCTATCTGATTATGTATATAGGGTATCATTTTAACCGTGACAAGTGAGAAAATAGATTTTGTGGTGTTTGACAACTGAGGGATAAGTCATGTGATTTTTTTTTACCGGAAAACTGAATGAAAAGCAATAAAACTGTTATTTACATGTACTCTATACCCCTAAATAAATACTAGTAAAAACAAAACAAAAGTGACAGCATTGAAAAGAGAATACCAGGTTACCCTAGGGACTTAGCTTTTAAAATATGTATGCCATGAGAGTGTATTACTGTTAATCATGAAGATAAGGGCTTTTTAATTACTGATAGAGTACAATGAGAAAACAAAAAACACAAACCAGAAACTAATATATTATCGCCATACATTGTACTAGGAACATTATTTAAATGTTTAGATAACCAGGACAAATTAGCAAATACAATGTGTGGGTTTTACCTATGGTAACATTGTTTATTTGAATACTATAGTGCATGGAAATTGAGAAATAGTGTATTTTTTCTTTTTTTTTCTCATTTTTCCCTTTAAAATGCACAGATAATAGCATAATTACTAAAAGCAAATATCACCCTCACAAAGCATAATTTGTGGCAAAAAAAACAAGATATAGATCATTTACATCTGATGAGTAGCAATAAAGTTATTGGTGAATGAATGGGAGGAGCGCTGAAATGTGAAAATTGCTCTGGATTTTAAGCAAAAAACCCTGTGGAGCTGAAGTGGTTAATCTGCAGTAGTTTAGGGATGAATTTGCACTTTTCTTAACTGTTGTGCAGCTCTAGAAATCCATGCTATACTGCCAGTAGGATTGGAGAAATGTCTTACTATCATGCCGAACAGTTCCTCTACTGGTTGGAACAGATTTAGAAGAAAAAACTGTTGGTGATGCTTTGACAAATCTGCCCCACTGTGTTGCTTGATTAACTTCCATTTAAAGGAATCCTGAAGTGATAAAAATAAACATAAATACCACAGTAGTGGGAATTCTCTGGGTGATTCAGAGGATTCTTGGATACCCCTAAACCACAGCATTCCAGTGCAGGGTCCTGCTATACCTATTTACAAAACCTTGTTGATTTGAATAGGTTTCTTCTGGCCGCACTCCTGGACATGGATAAGTACATCCAGACTGGGCATGTGTGAGCAAGGTCCACACATGCCCAGCTGAACAAAGCGGTCATGCATGGAGGAAAAAGCTGTGCACAAGCAACTTTGTTAGGTTGGGCATGCGGACCTTATTCACACATGCAGTCTAGATGTGCTTGTTCACAGCCTGGAGGGCTACCAGAAGATGAAGAGGTACCTTGCACTGGAATAGTTGCCTTAACGAGGATCTGGGAGGTCTCTGTCTGGACCATTCTAAAGCTTCCAACTACTGAGGTAAGTATCTAACTCTCCCCCAACACACACTTTAGCCACCCTACTTAGGGTTTGCTTTAAACCCAATCTCATAAACGAAACATCCATTCACACCTAAATTGACATCTGAGTGGATTCTAAGGGTGGGCCTTACTTTCAAGAAGCATTCAATGCATTCTCTATGGATGCGTTAAAATGTTATGGCACAGGGAAATGCAGCATTCCATGTTGAAGTTAATGCAAGCTCAAGCTGAAGTACATGTTGAGACTTCCATTATTTTCAGTGGAGACCTTTGTTAGTACCCGAAAACCCTCAGCCACAAACTGCTCCTGCTCACAGCCCCCCTGTACTCTGGCTTCACCAGACAGATAAAAGAACAACCCATCCACCATAATGCTTGAACAATGAAATAATCGAACAATAATAGAGACGGACTAAATATTTCATAGATTCTTGTTACGTTAAATTCTATATTAAAAAGTGTATGAACACCCTTAATGTTAAAATACCTGCTTTATAGTAGACATGACTATTATCCGTATCTAGCTCCTGTGCACTACAGCACCACACTAATTATTCCATCCTATCTTATAGTAGCCATCAGTGTGATTTGCTTTCTTAAAACAGAAGGTACTTGCAATAATTCAGCTTTAAAGAGACTCCGTAACAAAAATTGCATCCTGTTTTTTATCCTCCTACAAGTTCCAAAAGCTATTCTAAGGTGTTCTGGCTTACTGCAGCACGTTCTACTATCACCATCTCTGTAATAAATCAACTTATCTCTCTCTTGTCAGACTTGTCGGCCTGTGTCTGGAAGGCTGCCAAGTTCTTCAGTGTTGTGGTTCTGTGATGCATCTCCCCTCCAGGCCCCTCTCTGCACACTGCCTGTGTGTTATTTAGATTATGGCAGGTTCTCTCTGCTCTATTATCTTTTACAAGCTGGATAAATCCTCCTCTGAGCTGGCTGGGCTTTCACATACTGAGGAATTATATACAGGCAGAGCTGTCTGCACTCTGCAGAAAAAAAAAGCCTGACACTTCAGTGGAAGATAGCTGCAGGGGGAAAATAAACACACAAATGATCTCTTGAGATTCAAAAGGAATGGTGTATACAGCCTGCTTGTGTATGGATGTATTTTCTATGTGTGGACATACTGTACATCAACCTACTTCCTATTTTGGTGGCCATTTTGTTTGTTTATAAACAAACTTTTAAAAACTGTTTTTAACCACTTTTAATGCAGCGAGGAGCAGCGAAATTGTGACAGAGGGTAATAGGCAGGGCCGGCCCGCTCATGAGGCGGGGTGAAACTTTTGCCTCAGGCGGCAAATTTCTAGGGGCGGCATCCGCCCGTCGGAGGGTGCGAGGAGCCGGCCGCCCAGCTGGAGGGGTAGCGGGCAGGACGGGGGTATTGGGCCTAGCGGCGGGGAGGGGGGTCGGACCCCCCCTCCCTTGCCTGGGTCCCCCGTCCTCCGCTCCCCTCCAGCCTTAAATCCATCAGAAGCGCAACTCTCGTAAGAGGCAGTGGGCGGGGAAGACTCACCTCTTCCTCGCTCGATCCAGCGTGCGCTCCACTGACGTCACTTCTTGCAACGCCGCCCACTGTATTGTAAATGGACGGCGCTGCAGGAAGGGACGTCAGTGGAGCGCACGCTGGATCGCTACCCCTCCAGCTCGGCGGTGGCGGCCCCCCCCTCCCCCACGGGGGGGGGCGGCGGCAGCAATAATATTTTCAAAATTTGCCTCAGGCGGCAAAAAGTCTAGGGCCGGCCCTGGTAATAGGAGATGTCCCCTAACGCACTGGTATGTTTACTTTTGTGCGATTTTAACAATACAGATTATCTTTAAAGAATAATTAATCATTACATTAATAAAAAGGATGCTAACCAGGCAATTCAAAAGTTTGAAACCAATCTTAATTTTTATCCACATGAGCTTTTCTTTCCCCATGCTCCCAGGCTCTAACAGTGTACGCAGGATGCAAAAGAGAAGTGACATGTATGCTGGATCAGCCTGATTGGCTGAAGCCTCTGTCACTCACTTCTATTCTCTCTCATTGGCCGCCTGTTTTCCCCTTATCTGTGTGGTCGCAGCAGCAGCTAGGGGGGCCCAGAGGCTTTCTCTTGTCACTGGCCTCGGCGCCCCTCCTCCAGTGTCATGTCCCCCTGTCTCTGATCATCTGCCACTGCCGCATTTCCCCTCTTCCCTGTGCTGCAGATTGGGGAAGGATAAAAGCGGTGCACACAGACTCACCTAATATTGGTTCCAGGCTTTGCAGTTCCCTTCTATTCTCTCTGCACTGCCTACAGTGGTAGTGCAGAGAATAGAAGGGAACAGCCACGCTTGGATCCAATATTAGGCGAGGCTGTGGCTGCTGCATTTATTCCTCCCCATTGTGCACATAATCAGTGCGGGGAGGAGGGGGGTGCAGGGGGGGGGAATTCAGCCGGAGAACAAAAGAACTCAACAGAACCCCTGCCATCAACAGAAATCTCCATACTTACTGCACTTACTGCACTGAAACCAAAACCTGGACACTACAATACATCTGTTATGTAAGTAGAGCAAGTATTTATCTACATATGTTTGCTAATAGTTTCTCTTTAAGTGAACATCTGTGGTTACCCACAATGCACTGCTACTGAATATGCAAATGTATGCCCCTGAAGGCAGGCTTACATCCAGAACTGCTGGTGTATAGCAAGCCTATGGTTTATTGCAAGTGCCTTCTGTTTTAAAGAGAACCAGAGACGTTTGAAAAAGCTTTTATACATACCTGGGGCTTCCTCCAGCCCCATATGCCTGGACTGCTCCCACACTGCCGTCCTCCTTTCCGAGTGGTTTTGGGTCACCCCGGGCTGCTTGGTTATAGTAACCGATGATAATGTACAAAGTTTGGGACAATTAATGCAATGTGCACTCAAAAAAGAGCTTAAACAGAAACCATACTATAAAAAAAAATATGATTTAGTAAGGCTAATTTCCCTTAGGGACGCGGAGGTACACTTTAACTCAGGTTAAGCTGTTAGTCTAATATCTTCTTTTGCTACATTTGGCTGACAATGTGCAGACCTGACTACTGGAACATCCAGCGTTTATTCATTATCTGACAATGAACATTTATGGTGTGGACAGGTGTGCAGCTCTGGTCTGAGATACTGGAACAGAGCAGCCTCTCAGCTCTGCATAGATGCATATGCATGAGGCCAGTTAGCATACAATGTGAGCTGGCTGCATGCAAATGAAGCAGCTTGATGGTGCTGCCTGCACAAAGTACACTTGTGTTGTTTCCAGTGCTCAGCCGGCTCCAGAGGTGTGAAAGTAACAGGGATGAAATGATTCTGCTGCAGATAGCTGTCAGGTTTTATAAATGTCAGCTTACTAAAGCTGACATTTACAGTTTACAATATATGAAGGTTCATATTTCTGCACCGGCTGAAAATTGCTGAGGATCATTTGTGAATCATTGAAAAAGAAACATTTTCCTGTATACGTATTTATTTGTAATTCCTAATAATTCAATTTCAAATTAAGTTTTAGTTTACAAGGACATTAATCAAGCATTTAAATGCTGCTTTAAATGTCTTTAAAAAAACTGTATGGTGTGAGAGCCCATTTCATAAAAGGCAGTTTAGTCACCAAACAGTTGATTAAGGTGCTGCCATAGACGCCAATGTAAATTTGTAACTATGGTGCATCGAGTGATTAAATTGGGCCCTGGAGATAAGCTATAATATAGTTGAACAATGGCCAACAGCACAGGATGTGGGGCGTTCATGAAGCGGCACTGGGGGTTGGGCTACTAATTAGCCACACCAGTGGTGTAGCTTGGGAGCTCTTTGCCATAGTGCGAGTTTTACATTAGGTCCCCTCAAGCGCTCTATACATAACAATTGATATGGAGCACCAAAACCTGTCAAGAATAGCTGCAGTGTAAGCAAGGGGGAAATTAATAGTCTATTAATGGTTGCAACTAATTTAACGCACATATAGTGGTGATCATTACCAGCTTAGCACCAAAAAGGAGCGAATGAGGTGGTTTAAGGAGGGCCCCTCTGGTCCAGGGGCCCTGGTGTGGTCACTACCTCTGCATCCCCTATTGCTACATCGCTGCTACACTCCAAATATTGATGATGGGGGGTGGCTATTACATAGCCTAAGACTGGATTGGCTGAGGCACCGGTATAGCTGAGGTAGCCTATCAGCTACTTGTATAGCCAAGTACTGTTTTTGCCTGCAGTGAAAAGTTATTGGCTTTGGTGCTCAGAGGGTTAGTGTTATGCTTAACCCTCCTGGCGGTATAAAAAAATCCGCCAGGAGGGAGCGCAGCAGGGTTTTTTTTATTTTTTTTTCCTATATCATGTAGCGAGCCCAGGGCTCGCTACATGATAGCCGCTGCTCACCGGCATCCCCCCGCCCTCTTCGATCGCCTTCGGCGATCTCCAATCAGGAAATCCTGTTCAAAGAACGGGATTTCCTGGAGGGCTTCCCCCGTCGCCATGGCGACGGGGCGGGATGACGTCACCGACGTCACTGACGTCGGGACGTCATTGGGAGTCCCAGGCCACCCCTCGGCGCTGCCTGGCACTGATTGGCCAGGCAGCCCACGGGGTCTGGGGGGGGGCGTGCGGCGCGACGGATAGCGGCGATCGTGCGCGGGGCGGCGGCGATCAGTGTGCTGGCGCAGCTAGCAAAGTGCTAGCTGCGTCCAGCAAAAAAAAAATTAAACAAATCGCCCCAGCAGGGCCTGAGCGGCACCCTCCGGCGGCTTACCCCGAACTACGTTCGGGGTTATTGCCAAGGAGGTTAAGGATAGAAGGGCTAGTATTAGCCTTTAAGGTTGAGGTTAGTGTTAGGTGATAGAATTAAAGGGTTGGTGTTAGTCATAGCTATAGGAGGGTTAGTGTTTGTGGATCGAGTGATTGGAGGTCAGTAGTGTTAGTTTAACATTACAAAGTTCCAATTCCAAACACAAAGCTGTTAGAAAATTATTGTTAAAGGGACTCCGAGCAGTGCAGTAACTATGGAAAGATGCATACCATTTTGAAGCTCTCTTTCTCCTCGTTCCAATGATATATAAACCACCATCCTACACCTTTTAGTTTTTGTTATTTTTGCAAAAGAAATCGTGGCCGCCATCTTGGATTCCTTATTCAGCATTGTATTATGCAGGACGACACTTTCCCCAGTGTCGGCAGCTCCATTCAGTGCAATGCAATGAAATACAAGGAACCCAGGGGGATATAATTACAAACATCATGCCGGTAGGTGTGAGGATATAATTAATTAGTTGTGGGTATGCTTAAAGGCATACCCACAGGCACTGCACGGAGTCCCTTTAAGGATATTTAAAATAACGGCAATACCTGTCACCCAAATTAACACGAGCCTCTTTCAAATGGACACTTTTAGGGCATTACTTCGGTGATGTCCAAGTAATAAATGCATGCACTGACCATGGACTGATAGCTAGGAAGAAAAAAGAGAGACTTCCAAACATGCAGTAACATGGAAAAAGGGCATGCAACCATGAATGAATGCACACAATGCTGGGTGTTCAATTGTCTACAACAGGCTACAATAGGCTTTAACCTTCCTGGCGGTAAGCCTGAGCTGAGCTCGGGCTATGCTGGGCAGGAGGATATCTCAGCCCCTGGTGGGGCGATTCGCCCCATTTAAAGTGCTGTACGCGCAGCTAGCACTTTGCGGCGATCGCCCGCACGCAGCGGCGGAAGAGGCCCCCCCCGCCAGAGCCCTGCGCTGTCCGGACCAATGAGTTCCAGGCAGCGCTATGGGCTGGATCGGAGGCGTCTGACGTCAGGACGTCAGCTGACATCCATGCCGTCATTCCGATCGTCGCCATGGCGACAGGAGAAGCCAAACATGGTAACGCGTTATATACGCATTCCCCTGTTTGCTATTGATGCCGGTGACGATCGCACTAGAGGGACACATGCGCCCTCTAGTGGTGTTTCATGTAGCTACCACTCTGGTAGCTTTACACGAAACAAAAAATAAATAAATAAAAAAAATGGATTTCTGCCTATTTGGCAGAATAAATGAACCGCCAGGAGGGTTAAAAATGTATGGATAAATGCATTCAAACTCGGTATGAGCTTCTTCAAGCATAGTCAAACACATCAGTTCAGGGGTGCTGTCACATTATTCTATGTGACCATGTATTGTAAGGAGATCCATCAAGCCTCTCATTTGTTGTCCAATGGTGCAAACTTCCAAAAAATGTGCATGTGGTAGTACAGCATAGACCAGCACAATGTTCCAGCTGTGCGTCATTTGTCAACTCTTTACAAAGGGTGCATGGCCAGAAATCTTATGCTGGTATTTATGCTGTACTACTGCATGCACAGTCTTACAAATGTATATTGGATATTTATCCTGAGAGAGTCCTGTTTGGCATTTTGCACCATTTGTCGTCACATTATTCACATTGTTGAATGGTGCATTGCTGGATGTGAACGCACTGTCCATACAATTGTATAGGAATGTTCACATCTCTGTGTTGTAATGGACCATATTATCCAAATGCGTTTTTTACAATGTTTTTTGGATCATTTTTGATGACAAGCACTTACATAGCTACTCTTCATGTTATGGAAAACAATGTGCATGTTACAATGTTCAGTTTATGTTTTGCATTTATTCACAGAGAGGTCTGCACACCTATGAACTTCAGAAGTAAGAAAAGAAGCATAAATGGGTGCATGGTCAATAAAATGGATCAATAGAGGTCCTACCATACCAAGTAGAGAAATGGACCAGCAAACCAATGTTTGTTTGCAATCAAAGTATATTGTAACTAACTTACAGTAATAGCACAATTAAATCCACAAATCATTAGACAAAAAACATTCAGTAGTTACACCAATGAGCAAAGATACAGCGTATAGATATATACAATTGGCAAATACAGAAATGTACAATAGACAGAGTTACTCTTAAAAAATAGGCAGCGAAAGCAAAGTCCATAAACCAGCATATGTAAGGAGGCTGGTGAAAGCAAACAGGCAGTGCACAAAAGTCCAATTGTAAAGTCAAAAATTAGTAACTAGCTGATGCATGATACCAATAGCCCTGACAGTGATGTTTCGGTAAATAATAACTTTGTCCAAGGGTATTGGGTCTCCTCTCAGGCTGCTGCCCATGCGTGTGCTATTACTGTAAGTTAGTTACAATATACTTTGATTGCAAACAAGCATTGGTGTGCTGGTCCATTTCTCTGTTTTGCATGTATGCCTGTGTTGTAGCCTGGGTGTTACTGAGCAGCACACACAAGGCCTGATCCAATCCAGTTTTTCACCTACGTTTTCTCCTAGGAGAACATTATCATCTTCTGTTTAAAATCACTTTTGCACTATGCAATATCACCTAAGAGAAAGCTTAGGAGAAAAAGTTAATTGGATTAGGCCCATAGTGTGATGTTAGCCTGAATCTAACACAGATTGTGGAGATGTGGAGATTGCCATGGGCGATGTAGGATGTGGAGATTGCCATATTTATTTTTTTATTCAAAGAATGCCATTTTCTTTTCTGCCCTGCTGATCCTCTGCCACAGGCCCACAAAATGAAAAATATGCAGATCAGAAGCTCTGACTAAATTATGACCACTTTGGCCAAATGTTTTTTTTTTGTGTGATTGAGATACTGCTGAAGTTTGAGTACTGGGGAAAGTCGCTAGTAGAATATCGAGAACATGACCTATATTCCACTATTGGGCAAGGAGTAGTATGATAGTAGAATATCAGAATTTTTAGCAATATTTTACTATCACTAAAACTAACCCTGTTTCAGACTAACCCTTCCTCTACCTATGTCTAACACTAACAGCAGCCATTAACACTGACAGCAGGCGGTTTCAAAAGCCAGCAGAAGGCGAAGCCATATATTTAGCAATAGGAAGAAAAAGCAAACAGTTCAGAGCTTGCAAGCAGTGGCAATAGCACATACAGTGCGAACAAAGTCACAGCCGTGATGCTGGTATACTCTACCCATTCAGAGGTACCGGTCTCGTGAGAGGTGTGTGTAGGTCCCACTCAAGGAATCCTGAGGTAAAGAGCTGGAATGACCTGAAATACACAGCAAGCGTTATCTACGCACTGTCAATACAAACAGTCCTGTGAGGTATGTGCTCGTGATTGCACCAGCCCAGAACAGTCCGTTGGAGCAGAACGACCGTGAGCGGCAGTGTGTATGGATTGAATCCAGGCGGCAGATGGGCAAGCCGTACTGCCTATAGTCAGACAGGTACGCAGTGTATACCGGACATGTTTTGCCGGTACAGTTCCAGCAGTGCTGGGCTGATGCAGAGGCTGGATGAGCTCCAGCCTCTTAGCTCAGAGCTGTGAGGGCACAAGGAGGGGGTCCTGACTTTTATCCTCCCTCACCTCTAGTCCCACCTCCTGTCAGCATGCTCCAATAGTGGTAATAGAATATCAGTAGTTTTAATCTACATTCACCTTAATTCTCAATTGAACTCACCCCTGTACACGCCTAACCCTAACCACTCCCTACCTACTCCTAACACTAATCTCCCTCCACCTGCTGCTTACACTAACTACCCCACTCACCATATTCCACTGCAGTTTGACTACACTTAGCCTAACTCCAGTTTACTACTGCTCCCAGCTAGTGCTACGCGAATACCCCCCAATCATGGATTCGACTATTCGGCCGTGATTGAAAAAAAAATCTGGAAATTCCGTGATTAATTTCCGGATTTGAGATGGACTTACGAATTCGACTCGGATTTTTTCCAATCACGGAAAAGCGTTTAAGCTATTATTAAAGCCCCCATACATGCCACAAACCCCCTAAATTGCATGGATTATAAAGGTGATAAGGGGCTACAACTTAAACAAAATTCCAAAAAGAACTTTTAGTTTTTGAGAAAATGGATTTTAAAGTTAAATCAACACTTTAAATGCGGCTATTAATTGGTAATAAGTGATTTTAAACAGGGAAATACACTTTAAGCAATCACAGAGGTGAAGGTGAGTCCCAATGGCACCTGGCAGGTGGATGTCTGTGGGTGGATGTCACAGCAAGCATGGGGCTGACTTAAGTAATCACTCACTGGCTAGCTAGCTGAATACAAGTATCAGATACAGTATAAGGGCAATGTAAGGACTAAAAACGCTCTTGCAGATGTACAATATGGCCTGGAGATGATCCTCTCAGTGCCACAGAGTCTGGAAATGGCCTCCACTTTATCTATAGGAGGGGAGGGCAGAGCCTCCCCTCCTATGATTGGTTGCTAGGGCCTGGCTGGGGGCCTCTGATTGGCCCAGGGATGTCAGTTCTGCCTATTTCCGCCAATCACAACCTAATCTCGGATTTCCACCGCAATCACGGCCGTAACCAAATTCCGAATACTTGCAATCACGGAATTTCCGTGGCTGGTTTCCGTGATCCAGAATCGATAACGAATTCGGATTAGGCAGTCGAATAGTGGAAAAATGCTAGTGAATCACGGCTATTGTCACCACTGCTCCGCTCCCAGCATGCCCGCCGTTCCTACTGTGTGGCAGAACTCTGCTGCTGCTATTTTTATCGGACAAAATTCTGGCTATAGACAGTATTTATTTTAATATAGGCACCACCCAAATTTCCAGTGTCTCACTGGAGCCCGCATGTAGCTCCACCCCCTTGATGAAAAAGGCCTGGACCTTTTCTCTATCTCCAGCCCTGGTAACTGTAACAGACCTGTGCTATGCACCAACCATCCACTGTGACCCTCATTACTCCTTAAAGCATATTTGCATCACAGCAATCTGCTGCATACAAGACAGCATTTCCTAACATTACATTGCTAGTGCTTGTCTTGAAACTGTACCCACTGACCCAGTCTCCAAGCCACAGGGAAGGCCTGCTGTTAAATTTAGATATTTCTGCACAAACAAATGTATAACTTCCTGAGGTAATGATAGGTTTCCCAATCTGGATCCATTTAAATGATTCTTACTTGCAAAATGTTGCTTTCATGGCACCGTGGCCAATAAATCACTTACAAATTGAATGGCTCATTCTAGCAACACAAAGTATCCATTTTCACATGGATTCTTTGGAAATATTCCGAAATCCCTGCATTTTTTTTTTGCAGAGGTTAAAAAACAATGTGCAAAGTGATACCTCCTGTCCAAGATTTTCTTTCAGTGAACAACATACAGGGATTTAACCTCCAATGGCCTTCTGAAATTAAAATATTAAATGACAAAGGTAATTTGTACACTGCTGGAGTTATTAGCCAGTAATAATTAGCAGTATTATTACCAGACTCTGAAGGATGAAAGACACTGCAGGCTGCTCCTCAGAGCCCGGAGTGCATGCAAATGTGACACGCAGAGCACTCTGGTGGCTAAATCTGAATCCTTCAGTTTGAGGTTTGTGCACCTAATGTAATAAAGTGAAATATATGGTAAATGTACATACAGAAATGCAATACATCACAGTATCTCCTCTTTACAAATACTGTCCACCATACTACTGTATGTACATAATGAAAAAATGAAGGACAGGAGTTTTAACTGAGAAAGTATCTTGGTGTTATTAAAACATATTTTTTATGAAATGTAATCAAGATCGCTCAACATGTCAAATAAACAACAAGGGCCAGAAACAAATTATCTATCAGCAGTAACACCTGGCGTACATTTCCTAAGGCCACGTTCACAGTAGTGCGCTGCGGGCGGTGTAATGGCCGCTTTGTAATGCAGTCCTGCTCTCCTCCACTAGGCTGGATTCAGGGAGTCGGGGAGCCCTTGCCCCACATGTCGGCATGGACAGCCTCTGTAGCCAAGTGTCATCAGACATTCCACAGGGGGACTCCGGCTAGGCCACCACCGCAATCCCAAGGGGACTCTCAGTCTCTCTTCTTACTCTCCTTTTCTTTCCTTCTCTATTGTTCCCAATGACACACAACAGGAAATCCAAATCACTGCAGAGCAGTTGAGCGCCACTAAAATTTTGGCAGCTCCGCTCACACAGCACTCAGATAACCCCTCTGGTCCTTCATCCACTACGTTCTATCCATTGTTTATATCTACTGTATGTTTACTTCTACTGTATGTATACTATGGTCTACAAATTGTGTATATGACTTTATTTGGAAGCAGGAGATTTGGGCGCATGAGACAAGTGGACAAAAAGGGCGCCCCATTCACTCCCATTATGAATATCGTTTAATGGGCGCCGAACAGGGAAAAAAAGGCGCCGGAGATTATTAAAGTTTTAACAAACGGCGCCCGGAGATTTTTAAGGATTTATAACTATGTTTGTGATGATTTAACTTTACAAAATGAGCCCGTGACGAATAACGTTTATAAAGATACTAAATCACAATTTCTAAAACATTTCTAAAACATTATTATCCACCCCAAAAAATTAATTACATTTTTTTATTTACATTTTTTATTTATTAATGTCTGTAAAACATTATTATCCATAGGGGGTCTTAGGTTTAGGCACCAACAGGGGGGTCTTAGGTTTAGGCACCAACTGGGGGGTCTTAGGTTTAGGCACCAACAGGGGGGTCTTAGGTTTAGGCACCAACAGGGGGGTCTTAGGTTTAGGCACCAACTGGGGGGTCTTAGGTTTAGGCACCAACTGGGGGGTCTTAGGTTTAGGCACCAACAGGAGGGTCTTGGGTTTAGGCACTACCAGGGGGGTCTTAGGTTTAGGCACCAACAGGGGGGTCTTAGGTTTAGGCACTACCAGGGGGGTCTTAGGTTTAGGCACTACCAGGGGGGTCTTAGGTTTAGGCACTACCAGGGGGGTCTTAGGTTTAGGCACTACCAGGGGGGTCTTAGGTTTAGGCACCAACAGGAGGGTCTTAGGTTTAGGCACTACCAGGGGGGTCTTAGGTTTAGGCACCAACAGGAGGGTCTTAGGTTTAGGCACTACCAGGGGGGTCTTAGGTTTAGGCACTACCAGGGGGGTCTTAGGTTTAGGCACCAACAGGGGGGTCTTAGGTTTAGGCACCAACAGGGGGGTCTTAGGTTTAGGCACCAACTGGGGGGTCTTAGGTTTAGGCACCAACAGGGGGGTCTTAGGTTTAGGCACCAACAGGGGGGTCTTAGGTTTAGGCACCAACTGGGGGGTCTTAGGTTTAGGCACCAACAGGGAGGTCTTAGGTTTAGGCACCAACAGGGGGGTCTTAGGTTTAGGCACCAACTGGGGGGTCTTAGGTTTAGGCACCAACTGGGGGGTCTTAGGTTTAGGCACCAACAGGAGGGTCTTAGGTTTAGGCACTACCAGGGGGGTCTTAGGTTTAGGCACCAACAGGGGGGTCTTAGGTTTAGGCACTACCAGGGGGGTCTTAGGTTTAGGCACTACCAGGGGGGTCTTAGGTTTAGGCACTACCAGGGGGGTCTTAGGTTTAGGCACTACCAGGGGGGTCTTAGGTTTAGGCACCAACAGGAGGGTCTTAGGTTTAGGCACTACCAGGGGGGTCTTAGGTTTAGGCACCAACAGGAGGGTCTTAGGTTTAGGCACTACCAGGGGGGTCTTAGGTTTAGGCACTACCAGGGGGGTCTTAGGTTTAGGCACCAACAGGGGGGTCTTAGGTTTAGGCACCAACAGGGGGGTCTTAGGTTTAGGCACCAACTGGGGGGTCTTAGGTTTAGGCACCAACAGGGGGGTCTTAGGTTTAGGCACCAACAGGGGGGTCTTAGGTTTAGGCACCAACTGGGGGGTCTTAGGTTTAGGCACCAACTGGGGGGTCTTAGGTTTAGGCACCAACAGGAGGGTCTTAGGTTTAGGCACCAACTGGGGGGTCTTAGGTTTAGGCACCAACAGGGGGGTCTTAGGTTTAGGCACCAACAGGGGGGTCTTAGGTCTAGGTACCAACAGGGGGGTCTTAGGTTTAGGCACCAACAGGGGGTCTAGGGGTTAGGGATAGGTACAGGGAGGGTTTTAACAAACGTAAATATAAGTTTCAGTTTACAAATAGGGAAGATTAACGTTTTAAGAATTGCCGATCTCATACACATTATTTAGTGATTTATAAATTCTTAAAACACTATTTGTAAACGAAATTCTACACAATATTTCAATAAACGATAATACTGTTTATCGTTTACACCACGCGCCCTTTTTTCCCAACGCCCTTTTTTGATGTACGCCTTTATTTACTGCACTAATACTGACCCTGTATGTGCCAAAAATAATTCTGGGTACAACCCCAGTTGATTTAGCAAAATAAATATGATTATGATTCTGAGCTTACCACACTGCAATGCACCACCTATGTGACGTTCACAGTGCTGCGGTTTAATGGGTTGCGGCATCATAACGCACTGCATGCAGTGTGTTCCTCTAATCATGCATGTTAACAAGAAGAATACCTTTGTTTGACTGCATGCTTCACTGTACCCAACGCAACACCAGCATAACATATGGTGCCACTGACCAGATCCGTTGTGTTGCTGTCACAGGGAACACAACGCAATGGCTTCTGTGAACGTGGCCTAACTGAAAAGGGTCAGTTCATCATCTGCAGTGAAAGTAAACGTTCTGAGGGCCTTATGTAATTACATTTTCTCCTTAGTTTTCTCCTAGGTGATATGTTTAAACTTGTCAATAAAATGCCCTTTAAACCACCAACAACCAAGAAAATACTCAAAATAATTTTACTTTTTCACCTACTTGTTGATACTTTTTTAGTTGCCAAGTGCTGAATAGTTATTTGAAATAGAAAATTAATGTATCTCTTAAGAGAAAACTAAGGAGAAAAAGATAATTGCACATGGGAATGCTTGGAAAAGCTTTAAAATATTACAGTATTTTATGTCTTGTTCATAAAAGTAGTTACTGGAATTTTTGCTTTGGGAGTGTAATCCCACGTTAAAGTTTCCCATTTCATTGGGCTCCATCAAAAGAACTTGAACACCACATCTTGTTACCAAAGTCTATTTTGTAATCTTTGCCTGAGAGAGACTTTGCTTATGTAGTATACCTACCTGGTCTACTTGCTGTACAGTTGTTGATGTTCTCATGGTGTATGGCCTGTGACATAAAATTGAAGTGTTGAAAAAAAATGTAAACAGAAGATGAAAAATTGTCTCATAGAGGAGAAAACGTAGTAGAAAATAAATCTGAAATGATTTGAATAAGGGCTAAGGATTGCTGAGGAACTCAGTCTGGAGTAGATAGGTGAGCTATCATGGAGTAGGGGATTTTTACATGATGCCAGTAGAGGAAGGGGGATCATACTTTTACTATGCATTGTAGTTACACCCCTGACAATAAGCAATACCGAATACAGAAACACTCCTGCTGTTTGCTGATCAGAATGGCTCATCCCTGTAACAGACGTTTCATTCAATATTGTTATAGAACTGCGTGTGACAAGCTCGAGTTTGTTATAGTATAACTTGGTTATAATTGACATACTGTTTCTGCCACCGTATTGCATTTACCGTATTGCATTTGCAGCCTTATGAACTCTGACTTCTTTTTGTACTGCATGGAAGGCTTATAATCAACTAACAAGTTAAGTGAATCTCCTGTTGTCTTGATGATTAATGCTCATAGTCAGTCAGCATAGCTGTAAGATGCTCAAAGTCACCTTAAAATCTATTGAAGGCTTCATGTTAAATGTACCTTTCAGTATAAGGTGTATTGAACATTTTTTAAAGACCATTACAGGGAACATTTAGAACAAATAACCCTTATGTTTCTGGGCAAACAGGACCATGCTGCATTCTGACCTACAAGTCTGTGATTGATAGCTGGGAAGAACAAGGTGATCTTGATTTTGACAATTCGGGATGGGTGGTAAAGATTGTAAAAAGATTTGGCAACAACAGCATATGGGAGTTTTCTTCATTAGACTGACAGTTTAAAAATTCTAATCTTCAAGTAGAAAGTGGACACAGCTGTAAGCCTGGTAGAAAGTATACAGTGTACATCAGTGTTGTAGTTGGATTGCTAACAATCTGATCCTCGACACTTGATGTTCTTGGAGGATAGTTGGCCTGCATCGTCTCGTACATTATCTAGGTGCCAGGTATATAGACCAGTCTTAGTAGTTAATGAACAACACAAAGCACATACTAGCATGTAGCTATGCTCATTAAAGGGAAGGTTCAAGAAAAATAAAAAAAATGAGTTTCACTTACCTGGGGCTTCTACCAGCCCCATGCAGCCATCCTGTGCCCTCATAGTCAGTCACTCACTGCTGCTCCAGTCCCCCGCTGGCAGTTGGCGGGACGCATTGCGTTCATTTTTACGCATTCCCGCTAGTGCAGGAACATTAACACATACATTTTTACGCGTTACTGGTTTAATGCGTACATTTTTACGCATTGAACCAGTAACGCGTAAAAATGTATGTGTTAATGTTCCTGCACTAGCAGGGAATGCGTAAAAATGTACGCAGTGCGTCCCGCCGACCTCCGAGGTCGGCAAGCTGCCAGTGGGGGACTGGAGCAGTAGTGAGTGACAATGAGGACACAGGATGGCTGCATGGGGCTGGTAGAAGCCCCAGGTAAGTGAAACTCATTTTTTTATTTTGCTTGGACATTCCCTTTAACACCAGGTTTCGGATGTGGACTAATCAAGGTAGCCCTTCCTCATTCTGAAGTCCAGACCTTCCTTTCTCCCTCCCATCCTGCAGAGATTAGCAGATGATGCTGAGCCAAGCAATATTGTACCCTCTTCTCATACCAGTGATGGTTTCAGTGCTCCACCAACCTTTACTCCATCTAGTCTCCTCTGCCTTGTCATGGCTGAAGTACAGGCAGGGGAGCACAACAATCATCACTGGCAGGGAGAGGTGACTATAATATGTATTTTTAGCAACACTTCCAATCTCCCAGTCTCTGCAGGGAGTAGAGGTTCCACTGTTTTTATCTGCTTAGCACAATTTCTTAAAGTGCTGAACTGGATCAATTTGGTACCTGAGCTGATTTGTAATACATTTATTATTATTTATCACATTTCGTATTTATATAGCACCAACATCTTCCACAACACTGTACAGAGTATATTGTCTTGTCACTTAGCTGTCCCTCAGAGGGGCTCACAATCGAGTCCCTACTATAGTCATAATTCTATGTATGTATCATAGTCTAAGGCCAATTTAGGGGGAAGCCAATGAACGTATCTGTATGCTCTTAGGGTGTGGGGGGAAACTGGAGTGCCCGAAGGAAACCTGTAACACGCATGGATCTGGCGGCTGCTGACTCGCACGGGGGGTCTGCAGCCGCCTCTCTCCCTGGCTCTCAAGCGTTATCCGTTCCCTTGGCGTCTAGCACGCCGGAAACGATGTTATCTCCAGCTCATAGGGTTTCTGTCTCGCGCGGGCGCACGCAGAGACAGGACCTTTATGCGGGCAGAAGGCGCGTCAGCTGACCTGCCAGTCGGCTGACGTCACTGATGACTCTCGCCGCGCCGATTGGCAGATTCCGTGGTGGGAGTGGCTGGAGGCGTGCCTCCGCTTCTTAAGTCTCCAGTCTTCATTCGTTCCCTGTCAGCTGTCGTGAATACTTTGTGTGAGCGCTCAGACCTTAGACTAGTGCCAGGTGTTGAAACCAAGGACTTCACACCAAGACTAGGATTTTTGTTATATTGTATTTGATTACCTGTGTATGATTCTGGCTATACCTCTGACCTTGCTTCCTGCTTAACGCTTCTGTACTGCCTATCTGATTAGTTGCCAAACTCTGCCTGATTACTGATCACTCTTCTGTCTCACGATTCTGTACTGATACTTAACTCTCTGTTGCCGAACCTAGCCTGTCTGACTTCTCTACTCACCAGTAGGCCCTCGCCACTGGTGAGGTACTATTGTCTCACCAACTTCTCTGGGGAGATAGTTTCTTATTGCTGCATTAGTGACTGATAGCACCTCCTCCTCTGGAAAGGTCTGATCAAGTCTATACAGTCACTTTCACTACTAGTACCTGGCCAGCCCCTCTGGTGAAGGACTAGTCTGTATTTTCCTATTCTCTCACTGTTTGTACCTATTCCAGACCTTTAGAAAGGTCTGTGCTAGTATACACAGTCAATGTACTGATAGTACTTTACCAGCTCCTCTGGTAAAGTTCCTCTCTACTATTAAAGTTACGGTTGCACTAATACACAACTCTGTCAGTATCTCTACCAGCTATACTTGTATTATTGGTGATTCTGCAGATAACCACATAATCAGGTATAGTGTCTGTATTATTGGTGATACTGCAGATCACCTATAATCAGACGTCTGAGTTGCAACACCCAACCGTTACAAAACCCACACAGACAGGACTTGCAAACTCCATGCAGATAGTCCCCTGGCTGGGATTCGAACCAGGGACCCAGTGCTGCAAGACAAGTGAGCTAACCACTACGCCATCATGCTGCCCAATGAATGTTTACTGCTATCTGTAATCCAGTCCAGCAAAACCAAAGGTACACTAGACTACTTATGTATTCATTATTGTACATGAGATGCTCCATCTGTGAAGGTCTTGTGGGATCTTCTTACCCATCCACTGAACTCATGGGAAGCCTACAATTGGTGGTATGCTTTTATTGGAGAGGGACTAGAATTATTGGGGATTTCTGCATCGTCAAATGCTGAATTTCTTTTTTTACTCCACATTATTCTTGAAAATTATTTTGTTAAAAAAAGTAAGTGAACATATCACTTGCATGTATAAATTGCTTTTGTAAAATATTATACATATGGTAATAATGTTCTTTGCCAAGAGACAATGCTGTGTATACTATTCACTAAATATTAATACATTTGGGTGTGCAAATTAGGAATGATTGATGAGATGCACATAGTTCCGACTTGATGCAAAATTATGCAAATTATGTATGCAAATAAATGCAGTTTCAAAAAGGTCCATTCGGTTTAAAACTTGATTGATACATTTTCAAGTTGCGTATGCTTGTATACAAAATTTACTTATACCTGCATCAACTTGGAATTATTTGCATCTCACTGACCATCCCTAATGCCCACTGCACATTACACAGTTTGTACACCTCACCTTATACACGTATGGCGTACGTATAACGCCCTTTACACTCTAAGTGGATGGGTGCAGCAGCTGTTCCTGCTATTGTACAGAAAAAAAATTTGCACCAAAACTGAGGGCTAAGATCCCGCTTACTGAATTCCTGTACAGCTATCACCATACACGTACATGGTTTTTTCCTCGGGAAGGTCAGCTCATATTAAGAATCGAGCAGAGGCAGTGAGTGGCTGTGATTGGCGGTCTGGAGCTCTACGAGGGGCACTATGACCACTAGGGGGCACTGTGAACACTAGAGGTCTTAGTGTCTATACCCTGCATTACGTCACACAGGTGACAGGAAATTAAGAAGACGTTGGGGAGAATCAGAGACCAGGACCAGCAGAGCCAGGATTGTGCAGCAGACAAATGAGAGTACTTTCTCACTGGTCATCAAATCTAACACCGTTAGCTACAAACCCCCGAACTGCCGAAATGTTCCACCTCGACCAATTACCGCAATCCAATGATTTCTGATGTAAATCACTCAATGGGTCAATTGCAGGCTAAATGCTGCTACAATTTCTCACCAATTTGATCAGAGTGATCAGCCAAATAAGTGTATGGCCTACTTTTAGTGTCATTAGGTATTGGAAATTGAGGGATTTCGGTTAAGGTCATAAGGCATGGATTTCGGTTAAGGCATGTGTCACAGAGTGGTTATGGTAGAGGGTTTAAAAGGAGTTGAGTTGTTTGTTTTGGTGCCAAAACCATTTTTCAATAAAACTGGACATAGCCAATAACTGAAGATGTCCAATCCACAGGGTACTGTAACATTGATTTTGTAATTCAGCTGATTTCGCTCTGAGAGCCGAGCACCGAAACTGGGCACCCCATAGCAGCAATGCTATGCTGTGCGGGACGCGTAGCGGTAATTCGGGGCTCTGGCGGCTGCAAGACCCCAAATTACATCTCCCTCCGAGTTGCGACAACTCGGAGGGGGAATAGTATTTAACTCTGCCTCTGGTGAGAGCTGTCATTCGGCTCTCCCCGCGCTGAACTGAACAGTGTCGATATAATATGCACCCTTGATTTTGAGTTCATACAAATGACAGCAGTATAGCCAGAAAGATCTTTGTCCTAATACTAACCTGACCTGAACGTCCTGACCCACAAAATGAGCAATACTTACCAAATCAGGAATGACAATAGCTCTGCCTTGGTCTCGTGCTGAGTTCACATAGCAACAACAAGAACTATAACGTGGTTGATCTTAAAATGCACACAGAGCATCTTGGGTGCTTTTAGGTTTTTTTTGTACCATATTACCTATTTTCCCTATTGAGCTAAATAACTATATGAGTTCAAGCTGCAGTATTTTTCATTGTTAGCATGGCGTCATCTCTGCGCCTAGCAGCGTAGTCAAGAGGGATTTTAAATACATGATGGATTGCTTTTTTGAGCTGATACTGCTGCTATTCATTTTTGCTGAGGTGTTTGGAACGTCACGGCACAAAAGAAAAGTCCCACAGGCAATCATGGGCCAAATAAGAAAAGCCTATCTCAAATAAATAGTTTGGAACCAGAGTCCATCTGCAAACATACAGAAAAAATATATCAATTAAACAATACATATTTCCCATTAGGATGATCTTTATCTTCTGACAAAGTAAAATAATTTAATATTTTTCTTTTTGACAAAGTTTTCTTTTTTCTTCAAAGGACTTGAGGCTACCGTCTGTGAAGTCATACAGTATGTACATGAATTGTGTGAGCTCTTTATCATCTCAAGGGATGGGGGAGTCCTGTCACTGCATGAAAGCATGAGAAGCACAGGTGGCTTTGAAGCAGGGTGATATGTCATAATAGTCTACTCTGATCATTACCGTCAGAGCACATGGGCTGTTCAATGTGTTCTATCCTTGCACTCCCTTGACATAGCTAAACTCTTAATTAATGGTTAGAGTGACCTTAGAAAAGACTCCATAATAATGACTATTATTGGAAAGGTGTGAAGGTAATAAATAAAGGCTTTTTCCCATCATACTGTACATGTACATTATAACATGCACATCACATTGCCTTGCTTATGCGCCACATCAAACAAATCCTTTTGAAAGTGTTTCCATGGAAACATGGAAAATATGTTGGAATAAATTGTAGTCAATACAATGGGGTTCCTCAGCAAATTTCTGATGGGTTCCTCTCAATGTTCACACCCCTTTACTCGTCTCCCTATGGTGATGCCCATAGCCTGGGGCCCGTCTGCCAGGGGTAGGGTAAAACGTGTGGCCATCAGGATCCCTCACCAGAGTGTGGCCTCAACACTGTAACCTGATCTGCAGATATGATCCCTGTATTTGAGGGAGGGTAAATAGCTGGTGTTCCCAACAGCTCTGCCCCCCCCACATCCCTGTAGTTGCAGGGACTGTTCCCCCTATAGTTATGCAGCTGGAGTCAGCCATGTTGGGTGGAACCAGCTGATGACTGCCTTCTATTACAGAGCTTGTCAGACTAGGAAACAGTTACCATGTGTATATAAATATCTTTTTTTATTAGCATCAGGATTAGCATGACATACAGCGGACAAAAAAGCAGTGTGAAAAAAAAAAATATTGGAAGCCGAATCCGGAAACATCAGCAGGACTGCAAGGCAGCTGGTATTGTTTATGGACCCTTTTACACGTGCAGGTAATTCCTGCATTGCATTACCCTATTTTACTGCAAGGCAAATGCAAATGCAATGAAAGTCTATGGAGACATGCACACTTATTGCAGGCTGTTGCGGTATGCTAGAAGTATCTGAGTCGCTGCAAGGGCAGAACATTACTGCAAGCACCGCAGTAAACGCACTGAACTTGGGGTAATGGAAGTCTATGGACGATGCACATAGTGTAAACGACGGAGCGCGGTGTGTCGCGGTGCACTTGTGCGCGGACCAATGGGTATCCATGTTTCGTACTTTCTGCCCAGTGCACTGTTGGTGCACGCTTCCACAGAGCTGAACTTTAAGTTCAATCTAAAGGTGGCCACACACGATACAATAAAATGATCCGATTTTACGGTAATTCGATAAAAACGATCGGATCTCCCGAAAAATCGAAAGCTTTTTTTTTTTTTTCATTCGACTGAAAATCCGATCAGATTTCCTGTTTTCTTCTATTTTAATCGATCCGGAATGCCAGATATTTTTCTTCAATCTTTCTAAAGATTGTATGTTGTGTGTTGGATTGTCAATTTATTAATATACACACCTTAGCAATTTTCTCAGAGTTTCCAATCACTTTTATCATAATTGGGGAAAAAATTGAACGTATGTGTCAGTCAGTCAGAAAAATGGATTGCAACTCTTACATTGAACAGATATTTAAAAAATTGTATGGTGTGTGGCCACCTTAAGAATAGAGATTTCGGCGAACGGTTCGGGAACCGTTCACCGACGAACCCCTCACCCTGTACTACTTTCCTGGTCGCTATGACCCGGAGTAGTACGGCTGCGCTGGGCCGGCAGTGCGCGTCCTTGATCGCGCGCCTCTTGCAGGGCACTTTATGCGCATGTGCGTGATGTCATGAGTGATGTCACGCACATGCGCAGAGAGTGCCCGGCAACAGGCTTGCGATCAAAGACGCGCACTGCCGGCTCAGCGCAGCCGTACTACTACGGGTCATAGCGACCCGGAAGTAGCAGCGGCCCACAGAGGTTCGCTGGCGAATGGTTCGCCAACATCTCTATCTAAGATATTATGCATATTCCCTAGTTACTGTAAGCATGTGCTCTTTATATAGATGCAAATCACAGGTATCAACAGGTATCTGTGGATAGATATTTCTTTACCTGCTTGATGTCCAAACATCATTAAGCTCGATTTTTTTTTCTTTAAATCAAACTAGAGCATTTGGAAACAAAAAAGCAGGCAGAGGTAAATAATATAAATGAAAAGAATAATAAAAATCACTTTATTTATTGCTGAAGTTAGTGCTTCGCTTGGTACCTCAAATAAAATCACATCTGGATATCCCGATATGGCTTGACATGATGTCCGTGATTTTACTACAAAGAAGCCAGTTTCATTATAATTTAAACTTGGGATTAAACATTGTGTTCCAGTGATGATAACAAACCATTTCTTGTTTCACAGCAAAGTTATCTATGCAGTGCTGACCAATATATCCGCCTGAAAAGGATTCTGGCATAAGCCCCCTCTTGTCATTGCTCAAATCAGACCATTAGCACACAGTAAACTCTGCACTTATGGTTTTAAGATACTGTCACTGTGATGTATTGAGCCTGCTGAAGTGCAAAAACACTGTGAAGTTTTAACATGATCCTCTGGATAAATGAGCAAAGCATATTTGTAATATAGATGTATAGGGCTTATCTGCAGCAAGATAAAATGGGCGAAGTGCAACAAACAGATACATTGCACATTGAGGGTAATTTCATTGGAAAACTATAAAATTAGATAGGGGTGCTCCAGCAAGATAAGCTATGAAATTCAAAGTTTTATGAGGGTTCTTCTACATTTGTTTTGTACTTTCTGCACACAGGCCTTCCAATCGCATACTACAAGCATGAGCTTGAGATACTTTAAAACTAAATAAATAAGAGGTATACATTTAATAAGGGTGCGAGGAAAAAAGGGTACTGAGTGAAGCTGAAATGTCAAAATGTCAATTGAGAAAACCGGTGCTAACCTACTTAGCACCCTGGTTAGCGCGCCTAAAGACTTTAGACGTGCTAAGTAGGTTAGTACCGCTTTGTGAATCAAGCCCATAGACTTTACATTGCTATGCGGAACGTACGTTCCGTTTGTACAGTATGCGGTCCGGATCAGATCCGGAAAATCCGGATAGCGAACGCTAATGTGAACCGGGCCTAAGGGTCAGTTCACACTTGTTTAAAAAATATATCCGTGGCACCGCTTTTTGAGTGGGATCAAAACCGGAGCCGTGATACCAACGTTTAAAATAGTGGCCATGTTCACACACTTTGAAAAACCGAATGGAGATTCCGGATTTGCAGGATTTTCAGTAGTGAAAAGCTACACAAAAAATGGATCTCCCTCTACACAGAGAACTTTTGCACACAAAACAGAGGCAAAAACAGATTGCCTACTGCCTGCAACTCCCCTCAACATTGTCTCTTATGCAATAAAAATACACATGAAGAAAGGACATACGTTTAAACCGACTGGAAACGTATGCTACAAAAAAAAGGACAGCTTTGTATAAGGGAGAGACAGACTGGCACCAGATGTGGGTGGGTGAGTACTGGGTTCACCGGATTGCGTACTCCATAGTCAACGTGCGCTCCAGAGCATACACTTGAGCAATTGACAATGAAGAGAAAATGGAGGCACAGTTGAAAAAATAGAAATACCTTTTAATCCACGGTGTGCTGACACGCGGGGTACAGTGGGGGTGAGGGGATGCCTGACAGCTGTTTCGCTAAAAAAGCTTCCTCAGAGGCAAAGATTGCCCAATCTTTGCCTCTGAGGAAGCTTTTTTAGCGAAACAGCTGTCAGGCATCCCCTCACCCCCACTGTACCCCGCGTGTCAGCACACCGTGGATTAAAAGGTATTTCTATTTTTTCAACTGTGCCTCCATTTTCTCTTCATTGTTAAAAAAAAGGACAGCATTTTGAAAAACTGATCAGTTTTGCATCAGTTTTTAGAAAAACTGATCCGTTTGAAATGGATCTGATCTGAAACTGTACAAGTGTGGACCGAGCCTAAGACCCCGCTTTCTGGCACCGAACCTTAAAACCCCCTTCCTCCAACGCAAATAATGTAAATACAAAAAATGATACATTTCTAAAACAATACATTCCAAATGATAATTTACAAAATGATAATTATCAAAACGACTATGAAAATAATACAAATTTCAAAACAACAATTTACAAAACAACATTTCTCAAAACAAATTTCAAAACAATAATTTTCAAAACGATAATTCACCAAATGAAAAATGTCGGTTGGCCAGGCCCAGCACCCATATTTCGCGGGCGTCCAAATTTCTGCTTTTGGTGCCAAGTAGCAGATATTTTGCATTAGCATCAATGGGACGCCCAAATAGTCCATTAGCCGCAGCCCACAGGCTTCCAAATAAGAGAGTGAAGTGCAAAGTAAATTTAATGGGTATGCGTGTTCAAATTTGACAAATTCAATTTTGAAATTAACCACTTGAGGACCCACCCTTTACCCCCCCTTAAGGACCAGCGCTGTTTGTTGGGATCTGTGCTGGGTGGGCTCTGCAGCCCCGAGCACAGATCAGGGTGCACGCAGAGCGATCAGATCGCCCCCCTTTTTTCCCCCCTATGGGGATGATGTGCAGGGGGGTCTGATCGCTCCTGCCTGCAGGCATGTTGCGGGGGAGGCACCTCAAAGCCCCCCTCCGCGGCGAAATTCCCCCCCTCCCTCTCCTACCTTTCCCCCCTGGTGATCCGGGCTGCACAGGACGCTATCCGTCCTGTGCAGCCAGTGACAAGATGTCCCCTGTCACATGGCGGCGAACCCCGGCCGCTGATTGGCCGGGGATCGCTGATCTGCCTTACGGCGCTGCTGCGCAGCAGCGCCGTACAATGTAAACAAAGCGGATTATTTCCGCTTGTGTTTACATTTAGCCTGCGAGCCGCCATCGGCGGCCCGCAGGCTATTCACGGAGCCCCCCGCCGTGAATTGACAGGAAGCAGTCGCTCGCGCGAGCGGCTGCTTCCTGATTAATCAGCCTGCAGCTGGCGACGCAGAGCTGCGTCGCTGGTCCTGCAGCTGCCACTTTGCCGACGCACGGTATAAGCGTGCGGTCGGCAAGTGGTTAAACTGATATTGTTTATAATAGAATGGTTAGGCAAAATAGTTGAAAAAGTGGGAATAAAAATACTGTTGCACTAACTAACTAACTAATTGTGTAACTAGTAAAACCAATAAAATAAACTTTTTTTTTTATGTATAGGTAAATGAGTCTGGTAGAAGTAGTATCTATCCATTAATCTGCTGCTTAGTATAGAGCTATGGATGAATCTGCTGCTATTAAGAGGTAGCCTGGTAATTAGGATGACCCTCTATCCCTTGTGTTGTATCATGGAGAGCACTGTAACCTTGTGGGACTATAGTCCTCAGCAGTGTTGGACGTGTATTTTTTTTGCCATTTTTGCATAAAAAATGGCATTTTCAATTTCGAGAAGATTTTCGCAAAAATACTTTGTATTTTGTATTATTTTTTCAATATTGCTAAAACGTATGAAAAGGCGAAAAAAATATTTATTTTTCAGTGAAAATGGAAAAATCATTATTTTTACAGCAAAAACTTTTTGAAAATTGATGCAAAAAGAATATCGTCATCTTTGCTCATCACTGGTACTCCTCAGTTCAAATATGAGCCAGGACACTATTTGCATGAAGTTTGTATGTTTTTCTTGAGAGGTGTACATGTAATGAAGGCGCCCGGAAATTTGGGCGCAGGGTAAAGCCAAAAAAACGCTCACTGTGCTCATGCAAAAGTCGCATAATTGATAATTACTATCAGGGCCGGATTTACCATCAGGCACTTTAGGCACGTGCCTACAGGCGTCTGATGATGGAAAGGTGACTCACTCCCCTCCCTAAGTGCCTACCACCCTCCTTCCCTATACAGAGTCCTGTTGAGAGTGCAAGTGAGAGGTTACTCACCTTGCTCTCAGCATTCCACTGATGAGATCTTCCTTCAGTCAGGGGCACCTCTAGCTACTTAATACTGAGAGTGCCTCTGGCTACCTAATGCTAAGGGGCAACTATAGCTACTTAATATTGTGGGTACTTTTGTCTACCTTACACTAAGGGGCACCTGTAGCTATCTGTGACAGGCAAGGGAAGTAAGGGAGAAGTGACAGCTGGGCCCGCCAGCACACTTTCGGTGCAATTTGGTGGGTGTTTACAGGTTCATGGAGGGTGAAGTCTAGGGTGCCAGGAGATATGTGCCTATAGGCTCCTGTGATGTAAATCCAGGCCTGATTACTATTCCCCCTCCAGACCACTGTGGACTTTAGGATAAGTCCCCATTCACACTGGGAATAGCAAAACACTAGCAAAATCACTAGTGTTTTGCAAAGCGATTTTACTATGATTTTTCACTGTACAGGAAAGCGATTTTGTAGTGTTGGGTATTGTGATTCTTTATCATTTAAAGGGACACTTAAGCCAGGGATAAAAAATCAGTTTTACTTGCCTGAGGCTTCTACCAGCCCCCTCCAGCTGTCCCGTTCCTTCGCATCCACTCACGGAGCCTCTGATTCCCTCGCCACCAGCTAGTCTTGTTTTAGCTAACAGGCCTGACAGGCCTGGCCATGCATATTTTTCTTCGCGTTCCTGTCCACAATAGTGTCCTGCGCTTGTGCAGGATGCAATTGAGGATGGGAACATGAAGAAGGATACATGTGGCCAGGCCTGAGCAGGTGCAGAAAGCCCGCCGACTCCCTGTCAGGGTCTGTCAGCGAACACAAAACCAGATGGCGTCGGGGGACAGGAGACTCAGTGAGTGACTGCAAGGGCACAGGACGGCTGCCAGAGGCTGGTAGAAGCTCCAGGCAAGTAAAACTGATTTTTTTATTCCTGGCTTAAGTGTCCCATTAAATGCAATTGCTCCAAAATTGCTACAAAAATGATGCATGCACTATGTTTCAGATTTCAGCAAATCACTAATCACTGGGGATCGCTACAGTGTGAACATTATCATTTGCATTGCAATTAGACAAGCTGAAATAACTAGTAAAGTGCTCCAGTGTGAATGAGGCCTAAGAAATAATTCAGCTGCCAGCATTCCGCAGTTTTTATTGTAATTTGGGCTCTGTCTTTGGATAGTGCCCAAATTGCTGACTGAGCACCTGTTAGGAATTCACCTGGAGGTTCCCGTAATGCGACCGCTCATGATGAGAGTTGCGTCGGAACCTCCACTTCCGCATGTCAACGGCCATCCTCCGCTGGTGATGCGTGCACTGGGGATCGCTCTGCGCATACTGGTGGGCGGCTTTCTCGCTCCTCTCGGCCACAGTATGGTCTGAGGCGGCGACAGAGGTAGTGTCAGCTGACAGTTTAGTCAACTGACATGGGTTTTAATAAATATATAAAATATGAATACTGTCCCTGGCCAGATTTGAACCCTGGTCTCTCACACCAGAGGCGATGACTTTGACCAGTATGCTATAGCTAATATACAGCCAAGAGGTTTTGTTAGTCAGCTGAGTAGTTACCCAACTGACATGTATTGCTACCTGTGTCAGCTGATCTCTTCAGCTGACACTTAAACAGGATTATTGCCTGCGTGTGATTGGCTGCTTTGTGCATGTGGTCGACCACTGATTGGTTGCATGAAGTATTTAAACCTGCTGAGTGCTTCCTGTGATTGCCCGTGATAGCTTTGGCTGTGTGCTTTTGCTGGGTGTGATTTACTGCTTATTGATTACCTGTGAACCGACCTCTGCCTGGAATCTGACTACGCTTTGCCTGCTGCCTGAACCGACCTTCTGCCTGATCCCTGACTATTCTCTGATCTCTGCCTGGACCGACCTAGGATTACCTGACCTTGATTTCGCCTGCTCCTTGTGTACCTCGATACTTCTGATTGTACGTGTATGACCTCGGATTGTTACTGGACTCTGCTTATCTCCTGTTAGGTTCTGGTGAGTTACATAGTTCACTCTACGTTCAGCTCCTATACCTTGCACCTACAAGGCCTGGGTGTAACCGAAGTCGGGCAGGTGTTGTTTTCTCACCTCCCGTTCAAGCGGGGACGCGCCACATAGGGTGAAGAAGGTGGGGATAGATTGGGGCATAGGAGCTGAGCTGTGAACTGATAACTGGCCAAGCCTGACATAACCGCACCACTATAGACATAATTCAGATTATGGTGCCAAACTTCTAGCACTGTTTTTGCCTGACTTGTGGTAAAGGGAAGCCTCTGGCCGCTACCTGTGCAGTAACACAGAGCTGCTTGTACATGGAGAAAAAAACAAACAAACCTGCACAACCGGCTCTATGCTACTGTGCAGTCTTGCTCCTGGGCAGCCATGCTTATACATGGGTGGGATCAAGGCCATGCAAACCTATTCGACAAGCCTTTGTTGAATAGATTAGGAGGGTCCCAGCACTGGAACGGTGAGCTTTAGGGGTATGGGGAAGCCTCTGGATTTCCCAAAGGCTTCCCTCTACTGAGGTAAGTATTGATTTTTTTGATTTTTAAAAGTCACTGGTACACTTTAAAGGATACCCGAAGTGACATGTGACGTGAAGAGATAGACATGGGTATGTACAGTGTCTAGCACACAAATAACTATTCTGTGTTCCTTTTTTTTTTTCCTTTCTCTTCCTGAAAGAGTTAAATATCAGGTATGTAAGTGGCTGACTCAGTCCGGACTCAGACAGGAAGTGACTACACTGATATGAAATTCCAACTATAAAACACTTTCCTAGCAGAAAATGGCTTCTGAGAGCAGGAAAGAGATAAAAAGGTTCAATAGTTCATAGATTTTAGCTCTGGCATACGTCAATGAATATGTCATTGAGCAAAAACAATAAAACAGTTAAAACTTAAAAAGTAGATGTAAAAATAAAATGAAACCATGGAATATCTTAAAAAGTCATTTTTAGGATATGGAAGATAGATACAATCGTTTATTTCATTCGTTTATTTTCGCCTTGGGTGTCCTTTAAAACACAATAACAATAACAGTACCTCCACCAAGGTCATCTTTCAGTTTGCTTATTTTTTTTTTTTGCATACCAACATTTAGTGTATTGGCAATCCCAGTCTTCACTTTCAAAGGGAAAAAAAAGGGTCACAGTAGGTTCACAGTAGGCTGTGGCGTTGTAAAGTTGCAACGTAACATTAAAACACAATGCAACAAAAAAAGTGGTATTGCAAATTAACCCTACGTTACCATTGCATTCAGTAGGTACAGTGAAGTATACAAGCAATGAAAAGTATGCTTCACTGTACCTGTTAAATTGTGCATTTAGAGGTAACACACTGCAACAGTGCGTTATCATAACACTACACATTATACCGTAATTCTAACGTTGCACTGTGAATGTCATATACACTTCTAATTGCAGTGCGGTAAGGGTGCGTTATAAGACTTTATAAAGCAGCACTGCAACGTTCCACTGTGAACCTAGCCTCAGGTTTTTATTCTGGCCCCTCATTTTCTTTACCCAGGAACCCTCATGGTTAATCATAAAGCAGGAGAATTTCATGAGAGCAGGAGGGGCAGAAAAAAAGGCAAACTCTCTCCAATAGAGTTAGAGTAGAATTCTGATTTAAAACAATTTGCTTTAAAATAGAAGAAAATTCCTTCCAGATGGCTGTTCACAGCAGAACAAAGCAATTACGCAATCTTTGGGCAATCGCTCACATCTATTTGGTAGGAGGACCTACACAGCCAATCTCTTAAATTTATTCCAATCTGTTTCAGGTTTATGTTTCTACTTTATGCTAAACAGTTATTGAAAGATTGCTCAAACATTGCTGACTCAGATCTGTAAACCTTTGGCCAGAACTATTTCCATCTATTGTAGCTGCTATTTCCAGCTCTAATGGAGGAATATGCTTTATTTTCACAACCTTCATGGTAAAGAACTGAAGAGTGCAGAATAACAAAGATTGACAAAGTGTTTCTTGTGCTGTCATATCTTATGTTTACTTGCCATTGCTTGCTCCAGGTTGTACTGTCCTCTATGGACTGCCTCACTCCCTCATCCAGCGTTGCAGAGTAGCGGACGGAGCACACATACCTGCTCTACCGCTTAGTCCTCTTGTCTTCTCTTGAATACAGGGACGGATTAAGACCAAGTTGCGCCTGGGGCAAGGTCAGGTTTTGGCGCCTAAACTGCCATTCATTTTGCCGCCTTTTTAAGAATTCAACAAACTGCGCCTGGGGCAAGATACCCGCTTGCCCCCCCCCCCCCCCCCCCCTAGATCCGTCCCTGCTTGAATATAGCCTAGCCATCCACTGTGCTCCATTCCTTTTGTAGGCTTCCAATGCATACTATTTAAAGTGTACCAGAGCTGAGGAAAGCAAAAAGATTTATATATACATGGGCCTTCCTCCAGCCCTATACGCTTGGATCGCTCTCGGAGCCAGTCTATGCAGGAGAAGTGCGCCCTCTACATATCTCTCCAGCGGCTGCTGGAGAGATATGCAAAGAGCGCACTTCTCTTATGTCAGACTGGCTCCGACTGATGGAAGTGCGGGGACCCGGTACTGAAGCTGCGGGCAGAGGAGGATGGAGGTGTGAGAGCGATCCAAGCGTATAGGGCTGGAGGAAGCCCCATGTATGTATAAATCTTTTTTCTTTTGTCAGCTCTTAGTCCCTTTAAAGGAAACTTTGTGGTGCTCAAATACCCCTTTTTAAAATTCGAGTTTGGTCGAATTCGAATAGTAAATTATTCGAGGTCAGTCGAATATTCGAGTCGAATAATTTTTACTATTCGATTCGACCTCGGACTTCGAGCTCACTATTCGAGTCGGTATTCGAGCTCACTATTCGAGCTGACTATTCGAATTGGCCTTAAATAGCTTCCAACACTTGTTTTGAGGGTGAATGATGCAAGAAACATCTTTTTTTCCAAGTAACAACAGCAAGTGATTATGTGGGGATGTTCCTTTAAAAAAAAATGTGGAAAGAGAAGTTGTGTCCTTAATTTTGTTCAGTAGTGTTACTGTATATACTTGTTCTTCTTCTTCTTTATCCTTCTTCTTCTTCTAGATCTTCTTCTTCTTCTTCTTCTTCTTCTTCTTCTTCTTCTTCTTCTTCTTCTTCTTCTTCTTCTTCTTCTTCTTCTTCTTCTTCTTCTTCTTCTTCTTCTTCTTCTTCTTCTAGATCTTCTTCTTCTTCTTCTAGATCTTCTTCTTCTTCTTCTTCTTCTTCATCTTCATCTTCATCTTCATCTTCATCTTCATCTTCATCTTCATCTTCATCTTCATCTTCATCTTCATCTTCATCTTCATCTTCATCTTCATCTTCATCTTCATCTTCATCTTCATCTTCATCTTCATCTTCATCTTCATCTTCATCTTCATCTTCATCTTCATCTTCATCTTCATCTTCATCTTCATCTTCATCTTCATCTTCATCTTCATCTTCATCTTCATCTTCATCTTCATCTTCATCTTCATCTTCATCTTCTCCTTCTCCTTCTTTTTCAATATCGTCTTCTTCTTCTTCACGTATTTCTCTTTTCAATTTTTTTTTTTTAAAGAAATGCAGCTATTTTTGAGCGTAACAAATAGCTGGTGGGCGCACGCATGTTGGAAGCGCCATTGTATGTGCTCCCTGGCAGTGGAAACACAAAGGCAGCAGGAGGTAAATTCAGCAGCAGGAGGAGGAGGATGAGTGTGTGGCAGCAGGCAGTCAATGAGGCAGGCAGCTCGCCGTGACATAATAGCCCTGGTACCTAGCGGTGATACCAGGGCTGTAAATAAACACAACAGGAGGTCCCAGACAGCGGTCGTGCAGCCCACATTGTGTCCAATACACAACTGGGATAACACAGTTTTCAACCCGGGCACCTCAGAAAAATTAAACCTTTTTTTTTTTTTTAATGGTTTGTTTGGTTTTGGTTTTGCAACCAATATAGCTATTGTTTGACGTAATAGCTGGTGGCAGAGTGGCAGCAGAAGGTAATTCTGTGTACCCTGGCAGTGGGAAACACAGACAGACAGCAGCAGCAGGAGGAGGAATGGAGGAGTAATGTGAGCAGCTATTGTTTGACGTAATAGCTGGTGGCAGAGTGGCAGCAGAAGGTAAATCACCTGTGTACCCTGGCAGTGGGAAACACAGACAGACAGCAGCAGCAGCAGCAGGAGGAGGTATGGAGGAGTAGTGTGAGTGTGGCAGCAGGTAGGCAGCGTGACATAATAGCCCTGGTACCTAGCGGTGATACCAGGGCTGTAAATAAACACAACAGGAGGTCCCAGACAGCGGTCGTGCAGCCCACATTGTGTCCAATACACAACTGGGACAACACAGTTTTCAACCCGGGCACCTCAGAAAAATTAAACCTTTTTTTTTTGTATGGTTTTTTGGTTTTTGGTTTTACAACCAATATAGCTATTGTTTGACGTAATAGCTGGTGGCAGAGTGGCAGCAGAAGAAGGTAATTCTGTGTACCCTGGCAGTGGGAAACACAGACAGACAGCAGCAGCAGGAGGAGGAATGGAGGAGTAGGCGAGCAGCTATTGTTTGACGTAATAGCTGGTGGCAGAGTGGCAGCAGAAGGTAAATCATCTGTGTACCCTGGCAGTGGGAAACACAGACAGACAGCAGCAGCAGCAGCAGGAGGAGGTATGGAGGAGCAGTGTGAGTGTGGCAGCAGGTAGGCAGCGTGACATAATAGCCCTGGTACCTAGCGGTGATACCAGGGCTGTAAATAAACACAACAGGAGGTCCCAGACAGCGGTCGTGCAGCCCACATTGTGTCCAATACACAACTGGGACAACACAGTTTTCAACCCGGGCACCTCAGAAAAATGAAACCTTTTTTTTTTGTATGGTTTTTTGGTTTTTGGTTTTACAACCAATATAGCTATTGTTTGACGTAATAGCTGGTGGCAGAGTGGCAGCAGAAGAAGGTAATTCTGTGTACCCTGGCAGTGGGAAACACAGACAGACAGCAGAAGGGCAGTACACAGCAGCCCACTGTAGGTGTAAAATGTGTGGCTGCAGGCGACGTAATAATCAAAGTGAACCAGGCTGGCTTAGTGAGCAGGAGCAAGGAGGTGGTAAAGGGTGGTAAGGCACATTAACGATGGTTCCGGCAGCCAGTTCATGTCCCCCTCTCGCCGACAACAGGGGCCAGGAACTCGCCTTCCACCCACGCCTGGTTCATCTTCAGAAACGTCAGTCTGTCCACAGACTTGTGAGACAGACGTGAGCGTTTCTCGGTGACCACGCCACCAGCTGCACTGAAGCAGCGCTCGGACAGCACGCTGGAAGGGGGGCAGGACAGCACTTCCAGGGCGTACTGCGCTAGCTCGCTCCAGATCTCCATGCGCTTGACCCAATACTCCATGGGATCAACAGGGGCATCGCTGTCAAGCCCGCTGTACGACCCCATGTAGTCAGCCACCATGCGGGTCAGGCGCTGGCTGTGACCGGAGGAGGATGCTGCTGCATGCATCTCCTCTCTAGTCACTGCTGCCGGAGCCTCTACAGTCCTGTAGAGCTCGTGGCTGAGAGACAGCAGGTCTGTGGGGCGCTTGCTGCTGCTGGATGCAGGCACCTGCTGCTGCCTCTGTGCTGGCTGCTGGACAGTGGGGGTGGAAGGCTGGGGGAAGGCTTCCTCCAAGCGCTCAACAACGGCCTGCTGCAAGCTCCTTATTTGTTGCGCTGGGTCTCCTCCTGCAGGCGGCAGGAACTGGCTCAACTTCCCCTTGAGGCGTGGGTCCAACATCATGCTGATCCAGATGTCCTCCCTCTGCTTCATCTGGATCACCCTGGGGTCCCTGCGCAGGCACGTCAGCATGTGCGCTGCCATTGGGAAGAGGCGGGCCACGTCTGCTGGCACATCGACGTCAGTGCTGTCCTCATCCTCCTCCTCTGCCGCCTCATCCTCTCTCCACCCCCGCACCAACTCAGCTGCGCTGTGCTGATCCCCCTCATCAGCAGCCAGGTCAGGGACCTCCACCAAGTCCTCCTCCTCCTCCCCCTCAGAGGTGGACTGCGCAGCTGGTTGCCGCTCCTGCTGGTCCAAGGCTGCCGCTCCCTGTTCCAGCAAAGCATCGAGGGCCCTGTTCAGCAGAGAAACCAGGGGCACCCACTCGCAGACCATAGCATGGTCCCTGCTCACCATGTTTGTGGCCTGCAGGAAGGGAGCCAGCACAAAGCACACCTGCTGCATGTGCCTCCAGTCATCATCGGGGACGATGGACGGGATGTTGCTGGTCTTGTCCCTTCTCTGAGCTGCGGAAACAGTGGCCAGGGCAAGGTACTGGTTGACAGCGTGCCTCTGTTCAACCAGACGCTCCAACATCGCCAGGGTGGAGTTCCAGCGAGTCGGAACGTCAAGGATCAGCCGATGGCGTGGCAGATCCAGCTCCTTTTGCACGTCTTCCAGGCTCGCACAGGCTGCAGCCGAGCGCCGGAAGTGACGCACAACATTCCTTGCCGTTTCCAGCAGTTCGCCCATCCCCTGGTAGGTGCGCAGGAACTTCTGCACCACCAGGTTCAGCACGTGGGCAAGACAGGGGATGTGGGTCAGGTTTCCCCTGTCTATGGCAGCAACCAGATTGGCCCCATTGTCGGACACCACCTCTCCGACTCTGAGGCCTCTGGGGGTCAGCCAAATCCTCTCCTGCTCCTGGAGTTTGGCCAACACGTGGGCTGCCGTCAGCTTGGTCTTGCCAAGGCTGACCAAGTGCAGCAGCGCTTGGCAGTGGCGGGCCTTCACGCTGCTGCTGAGGCGGGGGGTTTGGCCAGGTGTGGCGGAGGATGGCAGAGGATCGGAGGAACCCGCTGCAGTTCCCCTGACCCTGCGGGGTGGCACCACCCACTGTGTTGCTGCTGCTGCTGCTGTGCCCGCTGCTGCTCTCCCATCCTCACCCCCTTCCACCAAGCTGACCCAGTGGACAGTGAAGGACAGGTAGCGGCCTGTCCCGAAGCGGCTGCTCCAGGAGTCCATGGTGACGTGGACCCTTTCACCAACCGCGTGCTCCAGCCCTTGCTGCACATTGGCCATCACAAAGCGGTGCAGTGCAGGAATGGCCTTGCGGGCGAAGAAGTGTCTGCTGGGGAGCTGCCAGTCTGGGGCTGCACAAGCAAGCAGCGCCCGCATGTCGCTCCCCTCCTGCACGAGCGTGTACGGCAGGAGTTGGGAGCACATGGCCCGTGCCAGCAAGCCGTTCAGCTGCCGCACGCGACGGCTGCTGGGAGGCAGAGCCCTAACCACCCCCTGGAAGGACTCGCTCAAAAGGCTCTGGCGTGGCTTTTTGCTGGCACGGGAATCAGCAGACACAGCGGAGGAGGCCACTGAGGACTGGCTGCCAGAACAGGCCTCAGTGTCGGCGGCAGGAGTTGCAGAGGGGGGAGGAGCAGTGCGTTTCCGCACTCCTGCTGGTGCTGCTGGAGGAGCAGGAGGGCGGGTGGCTGCTGTTGCTGCTGCTGCTGCTGAAGGCTGTGCAGTGATGGGTGTGGTGCCACTGCCAGCACCAGATGCCTTCAGCCTCTGGAACTCCTCATGCTGGTGGAAATGTTTAGCCGCAAGGTGGTTGATGAGCGAGCTGGTGCTGAACTTTAAGGGGTCTGCACCTCTGCTCAACTTCCGCTGACAGTGGTTGCAAGTGGCGTACTTGCTGTACACAGTGGGCATGGTGAAAAAGCGCCAGATTGGTGACAGAAACATCCCCCTACGGCATGGAAGCGCTGCTGCCTGTCTCCCTGTGGTGGTTGGGGGGGGGGCTTGGGTGCGGCTGGTGGTGGTACTGGCTGATGCTGCTGCTGCTGCTGCTGAGCCTGAGACACCAGCAGGCTGTGGGACGCTGCCAATGCTTGCAATGATGCGCCTCCTTGCAAGGCCCACAAGCGCATCCTCCTCCTCCTCCTCCTCAGAGCTGCTGAGGACGACATCCCCTGGAGGTGGTGGCACCCAGTCTCTGTCTGTCACCGGGTCATCATCATCATCATGCCCCTCCTGAAACATGTCCTGCTGGGATGATGACCCCCCCAAACTCCTCTCCTGATGCATGGATGGGACGCTTGACTGTCGCCACAGTCTTGCTGTCCAATCCCTCCTCCCCCAAAGTGCCCATCAGCATCTCCTCCTCAAAATCGCCAACAACAGCAGACAATACCCTGATGGTGCCTGGGGTAAAAAGACTGCTGAGTGACAGGTCGGCGACTGATGGTGAACTGGCCTCCTCCCCAGGCCCTGCTGGGCGGCTGCTGCGAACAGGGGTGGTGGTGGTGGTGGTGGTGGTGAGGGTGGAGGCCTCGGATGCAGAGCTGATGGCGGGCTGCTCATCCTCCGTCATGAGTTGCACCACAGTGTCTGCATCCTTTTCCTCAATGGGACGTTTCCGACCCGGCTGGAGGAAAATGGGAGCAGGTGCTACACGCTGCTGCTGCTGTGTCTCTGCAGCGTGAGTTGCAGATGCTCCTGCTGGGCGGCGCCCAAGGCGTCCACGGCCAGTGGCTATGGGAGGAATGTTAGCCACTGACGCTGCTGCTGCGGAACTGTGCATGGTGGCGCGCCCGCGGCCACGGCTTGCCACAATGCTGCTCCCTCTCCTCCTGATTCCCTTGCTGCCCTTCCCCTTGCCCAAACCGCGCTGGCTGCCACTTCCAGACATCTTCAATGTTTTGGGCGTATAGACAAAAGTTTTTTAAAAGGGCGGGTGAAAAGTGGGGTACTTTAATGGAGTGGGTTGGTTGGTGAGGTGACTGAGTGAGTGTCCCCTAGTACAGTAAGTAAGTAGTAACAGTCAGGAAGTACAACTAGCAGTTACAATAATCAGTAGTAATCACAAGTAAATTTAGTGTGTGTACACTCAGACAGTGAGTGCACGCACGCAGGAGCTAGTAGCCTATGAACACAGTGACTGAGTGTCCTAGACTCCTAGTACAGTAAGAGTAAGTAATAACAGTAAGTAGAACTAACTAATTACAATCAATCAGCGATCAGAAGGAAATAGAGTGTGGGTGGTGTGTGTACACTCAGACAGTGAGTGCACGCACGCAGGAGCTAGTAGCCTATGAACACAGTGACTGAGTGTCCTAGACTCCTAGTACAGTAAGAGTAAGTAATAACAGTAAGTAGAACTAACTAATTACAATAATCAATCAGCGATCAGAAGGAAATAGAGTGTGGGTGGTGTGTGTACACTCAGACAGTGAGTGCACGCACGCAGGAGCTAGTAGCCTATGAACACAGTGACTGAGTGTCCTAGACTCCTAGTACAGTAAGAGTAAGTAGTAACAGTAAGTAGAACTAACTAATTATAATAACTAATCAGCGATCAGAAGGAAATAGAGTGTGGGTGTGTGTACACTCAGACAGTGAGTGCACGCACGCAGGAGCTAGTAGCCTATGAACACAGTGACTGAGTGTCCTAGACTCCTAGTACAGTAAGAGTAAGTAGTAACAGTAAGTAGAACTAACTAATTACAATAATCAATCAGCGATCAGAAGGAAATGGAGTGTGGGTGTGTGTACACTCAGACAGTGAGTGCACGCACGCAGGAGCTAGTAGCCTATGAACACAGTGACTGAGTGTCCTAGACTCCTAGTACAGTAAGAGTAAGTAGTAACAGTAAGTAGAACTAACTAATTACAATAATCAATCAGCAATCAGAAGGAAATGGAGTGTGGGTGTGTGTACACTCAGACAGTGAGTGCACGCACGCAGGAGCTAGTAGCCTATGAACACAGTGACTGAGTGTCCTAGACTCCTAGTACAGTAAGAGTAAGTAATAACAGTAAGTAGAACTAACTAATTACAATAATCAATCAGCGATCAGAAGGAAATGGAGTGTGGGTGTGTGTACACTCAGACAGTGAGTGCACGCACGCAGGAGCTAGTAGCCTATGAACACAGTGACTGAGTGTCCTAGACTCCTAGTACAGTAAGAGTAAGTAGTAACAGTAAGTAGAACTAACTAATTACAATAATCAATCAGCGATCAGAAGGAAATGGAGTGTGGGTGTGTGTACACTCAGACAGTGAGTGCACGCACGCAGGAGCTAGTAGCCTATGAACACAGTGACTGAGTGTCCTAGACTCCTAGTACAGTAAGAGTAAGTAGTAACAGTAAGTAGAACTAACTAATTACAATAATCAATCAGCGATCAGAAGGAAATAGAGTGTGGGTGGTGTGTGTACACTCAGACAGTGAGTGCACGCACGCAGGAGCTAGTAGCCTATATGAACAGTGACAGTGAGTGTCCCTACGGGTACAGTAAGAGTAAGTAGTAAGTAAGTACAAGAAGGAAATAGAGTGTGTGTACACACAGACAGTGAGTGAGTGCACACACGCAGGAGCTAGCTAGTAGCCTATAAACAGTGACAGTCAGTGAGTGTCCTACTCCTAGTACAGTATAACTACAATACTATTAGTAAAGGACAGCAGAAATACTGGTATAGATGAGAGAAATAAACAGAGGACAGCTGCCCACAGAGGCAAGGCCCCCCTGAGGCCTAAACCTGTAAGCTTGCAGCAGCTGCCTGCAGTTCTCTAATGTAACACACAAGCTACTAACTAAAATACAATGTCTATCTAACTAACAACAATATAGGTGTATATGGCAGGTGTAGGTGAGCAAAAACGCTAGGTAAATGACCACAATAGAGCACTTGCTAAGCCAAAGCACAAAGGAGCAACTCTCTCTCTGTACAAGTCTCAGGCAAGCATGGAAAAACCTAACATGGCGGCCGCTATTTATAGGGTAGGGGCTGGCCAGGGTCCCCCTCTGTGATTGGCTGCCGTCAGAGGGCCTGGGAGCCCTCTGATTGGCTCTAAGGACATCAATCTGGGCTATGACGCTATTCGAGCTCGGTACCGAGCTCGAATAGCGCCGGTTTGCTCGAATAGCTCGAATAGTGAATGGGCTATTCGAGTGTACTCGGATAGCCCATTCGAATAGCTACAGCTATTCGGAGCTCGAATACCGAGCTCGAATAGCTGAAAAAGAGCTCGAATATTCGAGCTACTCGAATATTCGAGCTCTGCTGAGCACCACTACTGCTGCCTGCTGTCAATGAGTGTGGCCGAACCTCCGATTTTAGGTTCGCGAACCGGGTTCGCGAACTTCCGCGTAAGGTTCGGTTCGCGTAAAAGTTCGCGAACCGCTATAGACTTCAATGGGGATGCGAACTTTGAAAAAAAAAATTATGCTGGCCACAAAAGGGATGGAAAAGATGTTTCAAGAGGTCTAACACCTGGACCCCCAGGTGGAGGAGTGGGATACATGCCAAAAGTCCCCGGGAAAAATCTGGATTTGACGCAAAGCAGCGTTTTAAGGGCAGAAATCACATTGAATGCTAAATGACAGGCCTAAAGTGCTTTAAAACATCTTGCATGTGTATACATCAATCAGGGAGTGTAATTAAGGTACTGCTTCACACTGACACACCAAACTCACCGTGTAACGCACCGCAAACAGCTGTTTGTGTAGTGACGGCCGTGCTGGACTGGTGTGCACCATGGCGAGAGTGCAGTGGCGGGTTCACTGAACAGGAATACAGTGGCGGGTTCACTGAACAGAACAGGTATGCAGTGGCGGGTTCACTGAACAGTACAGGTATGCAGTGGCAGGTTCACTGAACAGGTATGCAGTGGTGGGTTCACTGAACAGAACAGGTATACAGTAGCAGGTTCACTGAACAGAACAGGTATGCAGTGGCGGGTTCACTGAACAGAACAGGTATGCAGTGGTGGGTTCACAGAACAGGTATGCAGTGGCAGGTTCACTGAACAGAACAGGTATACAGTGGCGGGTTCACTGAACACAACAGGTATGCAGTGGCGGGTTAACTGAACAGGTATACAGTGGCGGGTTCACTAAACAGAACAGGTATGCAGTGGCGTGTTCACTGAACAGAACAGGTATACAGTGGCGGGTTCACAGAACAGGTATGCAGTGGCAGGTTCATTGAACAGGTATACAGTGGCGGGTTCACTGAACACAACAGGTATGCAGTGGTGGGTTCACAGAACAGGTATGCAGTGGCAGGTTAACTGAACAGGTATACAGTGGCTGGTTCACTGAACAGAACAGGTATGCAGTGGCGGGTTCACTGAACAGAACAGGTATACAGTGGTGGGTTCACAGAACAGGTATGCAGTGGCAGGTTCACTGAACAGGTATACAGTGGCGGGTTCACTGAACACAACAGGTATGCAGTGGTGGGTTCACAGAACAGGTATGCAGTGGCAGGTTCACTGAACAGGTATGCAGTGGTAGGTTCACTGAACAGGTATGCAGTGGCAGGTTCACTGAACAGAACAGGTATACAGTGGCGGGTTCACTGAACACAACAGGTATGCAGTAGCGGGTTAACTGAACAGGTATACAGTGGCGGGTTCACTGAACAGAACAGGTATGCAGTGGCGGGTTCACTGAACAGAACAGGTATACAGTGGCGGGTTCACAGAACAGGTATGCAGTGGCAGGTTCACTGAACAGGTATACAGTGGTGGGTTCACTGAACACAACAGGTATGCAGTGGTGGGTTCACAGAACAGGTATGCAGTGGCAGGTTCACTGAACCGGTATGCAGTGGTGGGTTCACAGTACAGGTATGCAGTGGTGGGTTCACAGTACAGGTATGCAGTGGTGGGTTCACTGAACAGGTATGCAGTGGCAGGTTCACTGAACAGGTATGCAGTGGTGGGTTCACAGTACAGGTATGCAGTGGTGGGTTCACTGAACAGGTATGCAGTCAGTGGCAGGTTCACTGAACAGGTATGCAGTGGTGGGTTCACTGAACAGGTATGCAGTGGTGGGTTCACAGTACAGGTATGCAGTGGTGGGTTCACAGAACAGGTATGCAGTGGCAGGTTCACTGAACAGGTATGCAGTGGCGGGTTCACTGAACAGGTATACAGTGGTGGGTTCACTGAACAGAACAGGTATACAGTGGCGGGTTCACAGAACAGGTATGCAGTGGCAGGTTCACTGAACAGGTATGCAGTGGTGGGTTCACTGAACAGGTATGCAGTGGTGGGTTCACAGTACAGGTATGCAGTGGTGGGTTCACAGAACAGGTATGCAGTGGCGGGTTCACTGAACAGGTATGCAGTGGCGGGTTCACTGAACAGGTATGCAGTGGTGGGTTCACTGACCAGGTATGCAGTGGTGGGTTCACAGTACAGGTATGCAGTGGTGGGTTCACAGAACAGGTATGCAGGTATCCAGTGGGCTCACTGAACAGAACAGGTATGGTAAGCTCACTGAACAGAACAGGTATGCAGCCAGGAACAAGCTAAGCCTAACTAATCTTTCCCTATGAGAGACAGTCTGCAGCAGCTCGCCCTACTCTCACTAACGCAGGCACACAAGTGAGCGTAATGGCCACCGCTGCCTGCCTTTTATTAGGGGGGGAGTGGCTCCAGGGGCTAGTGTAGCCTAATTGGCTACACTGGGCCTGCTGACTGTGATGTAGAGGGTCAAAGTTGACCCTCATGGTGCATTATGGGGCGAACCGAACTTCCGCAAAAGTTCGCCTGCGGGACCCGAACGCGAACCACTGAAGTTCGCATGGAACCGTTCGCAGGCGAACCATTCGGCCCAACTCTACTAGTCACTTCCTGTACTAGGATTGGTGCAGAGGGTGGATGGAAGTACATAGGCCAACATTACTGAGAAAGTAATAAAGCTGGGGCTGTTCAATCCCACGTAAAGTAATTTGTTAAAGGGAACTCCAGCTGTGGATAACAATGACAGAACTGTAGTGTAATCAAACTCTATAGAGGTTTACTAAGTCTCCAACAGAAGAAATATTCATGTGGCATGCTTTTTTCATCATCTCCCTTTGCCAGGTCTGGTAAATCCACATCTTCAGAATGCTTCAAAATGCTTCAAAAAGTGTAAGTAAAGAAATTAGAAACATTTTAATAACAATATTTGCATAATAAAGTGCATTTTTATGTTTTGGATGAAATAACTTACATAAGTCTAAAATGTAAGAATTCTTTATTTTCATTATTTCAAAATAACCATGACTTCCGAGTACACTTTCCCTCCACTCAGACCCCTTTAAGTTTTGTTGCTCATGGTTGGCCAATTAGACTCATGCATTTTATTCAGTTATAATTGTTCCAATGACTACCTGACTGAATACCGAATATTTCAATAATTCACCCTCAATATTTAAAGCAAACCTGAACTGAAAATAAACTTTTCATAAAAGCAGGCTTAATTCAACTCACTGTCTAACTCCCTCATTTGCATAGATAACAGAACTATTCTTTTTAACAGGGACCAGGGCTGGGCTGAGGCAAAGGCTCTGGAGGCTCTGGACGCAGATCTGGGAGGGGTGGGAGCAGTATGAGCCCCTCCCCCGACAATTGTTGTGTGGCTGGTTCTTGCCCTGAGTGCCCCCTCATTTCCCAGCCATGGCAAATTTACAAGCAGAGCTAGAGAAGTATCTCACCTCTTGGTACCGAGATCTCTCTCCAACCATGTTGCAGCATCCCCTATCCATGACTATTAAAACAGCATCTCCCAATCACGTGACACTGTTGGAGGAGTCATAGAGAGGGGATGCTGCAATGTGGCTAATATCCTGGCGCTGAGAGGAGATTAACTTCTCCCCCACGCTCTGCTTGCAACTGTGCATATTAAAGGGGGGGTTACCATCTGGATACCTAAATGGGGGGTGGGCACCTAATATTGGGGAGCAGAATCATTTAGATCACTTCTATTACCTATACTGGTGAAGGCACGATTTTGGGGGTTGCTCACTTTTGAATCTCTGCTTCTGGTGCTGAAGAACCTTGTTCTGGCTCTATCAGTGACTTAAAGAGGAACTCCAGTGAAAATAGTGTAATAAAAAAAGTGTTTCATTTTTAACAATAATTATGTATAAATGATTTAGTCAGTGTTTGCCTATTGTAAAATCTTTTAAATCCCTTATTTACATTCTGACATGTATCACATGATGACATTTTTACTGCTGACAGGTGATGTAGCAGCTGCTTGCTTTTTTGGCAGTTGGAAACAGCTGTAAACAGCTATTTCCCACAATGCAACAAGGTTCACAGACAGGAAACTGCCAGGAGTACCATGGTCCTCAGAGTTTCTTGTGGGAGGGGTTTCACCACAATATCAGCCATACAGAGCCCCCCGATGATCCGTTTGTAAAAAGGAAAAGATTTCTCATGGCAAGGGGGTTTCAGCTACTGATTGGGATGAAGTTCAATTCTTGTTCATGGTTTCTCTTTAAGACAAGATATTAGTAAGACCAATACAAGATGTACCTATGTTTATCTCATCATCTCACATGTCATTTCAGGTATGCTTTAAATGCACTATTAACCCTCATACACATGCTTGATTAAAGTGACCTGAGCAGTGATTTAAAAACGAACCTCCTCATACCATTATGTACCTCACCCCCGCATAACACCAGGCCTCAAGGCTGGTGATGTGTCTATTCAGTGTCAACCTCATAGTGTTACCCAGCGGGGATGGGTTTTTAATAGGCTTTAGATCTGTGCTGAACATACACTATGGGCCTGATTCAGTAAACGGTGCTAACCCAGTTAGCACGCCTAAAGACTTTGGGCGTGATAACTAGGGTGCTAACTGGGTTAGCACCGTTTACTAAATTCACATTGCGCGCAAAGTCCCGCGCACAAAACTTTGTGTGCGCACAGAGCGGTGAGCGCAAAATGGCGCATCACGGTGCAACAAAAATGGCGCACCCGGTGCACCTATAAGGTTGCATTGGGTGCGACCTTAACGTCGCATAGTCGACCTTATAGGCGCATCGCGTGTTCGTCGCACCGTGATGCGCTGTTTCGCAGGCACCGCGACATGCGTGCGCAAATTTTTGCGTGCGAGACTTTGCGAGCGATGTGAATTTATCACGCCTAAACTAACTTTAGGCGTGATATAGGGATTTTCACAGGCGTGCTAACACTTAGCATGGTTTACTGAATCAAGCCATATGTGTATTTTGTAAATATCTGAGAAATATGTACACATTTTCTACAAATGTCACTTCTGTTTTGCTTTTCTTTCTTTTTTTTTTTTATAAAAAAATGTACAAAAAAAATGTCATTGTGGTTTGTGTCCCACAGGTGAAATGTAAGCTATCCTTCCTCTAAAACTGACAAGGTTACAGAGAACAGGAGATTAAATCTGTCCAATGGGGACAAACATAGCAATTAGGGATGGTCAATGAGATGTAAATAATTTTTAGTTAATGCAAGATTCTGCAAATTGTATGTAAATTTATCTGGCTTGAAAATGGACCAATCAAATCCCACCAATGTTACATAGTTCTGCATCATTGTGGAATTATTTGCATCTCAATCAAACCCTAATAGCTATAATAACCCAACAGAGGTTCAAATCCTTCGTCACATAATTAAGAAAACACATTTTCTGCACTGACTTCCACTTTAATAATTAAGATAGACATCTCATTTCAGTCCCTTTGCTGAAGATGCTTGTATTAGGACAGAGAGGGAGTTATCTACCCACTTTGCTTTTATCTAAATCCACAAAGAATCACAGTGCACCAGCGTGAACCAATGGATGCTGGCTACATGGTTATGTATTATTAACCTCTTGACGACCAGCTAACGCCGATTGGCGTAAACTGGACGTCTGCGGGTTACCATGGAAACGGCCACTCAAACGAGCGGCCTTTCCATGTCAGTTCACGGAGGGTGTCTCCGTGAACAGCCGGAGAGCCGCCGATCGCAGCTCTCCGGCAAAATGTAAACAGACGGGGAAGAAATCCCCGCTGTTTACATCATACGACGCTGCTGCGCAGCAGCGCCGTCAGGCAGATCGGCGATCCCCGGCCTCTGATTGGCCGGGGATCGCCGGCATATGATAGGCTGAAGCCTATCCTACAATGCGCAGGACGGAACTCCGTCCTGCGCATTACGGAGAGAGGGAGGGAGGGAGGTAAGGAGCGGGAGGGCAGAAATGGCTGCGGAGGAGGGCTTTGAGAAGCCCCCCCCGCAAAACGCAGATGGCCGGCGGCGATCAGACCCCCCCAGCAGGACATCCCCCTAGTGGGGAAAAAAGGGGGGTAGTCTGATCGCCCTGCTGGACTCCTGATCGGTGCTGCGGGCTATAGAGCCCACGCAGCACCGATCAGTGTAAAATCCACTGGTCGGCAAGTGGTTAAATAACATTAAACATGAGCAGTAATGTATCATTATAGCATACTATTCTTACCTTGTTTTCTAGTGGAGGAGCGACAAGTTCTTAATAGCATTAGTAGGCACTCTGTCACCATAGCGTACAAAGCATTTGAAGCACCAATAGAGGCCTACACAAGATGCAATTACCATGACCAGCAGTGCAATTATTAGCCATTTTGTGAAAGATGTGGCATTTTCTGCGATCCCTCGTCTATGCTGCACATGTTCTTCAGGAGCTACTTCATCTTGCTCACCTGTTTCCACCTCCGGACGTAGAACAGAAAATGCCCACACCTGACAGCTCATCACGGTGAATAGAAGAAAAGCCATTACTAGACTCATCTTGACAGGATTCAGTCTATGAAATAAATAATCTGTGATGCCACCAGCTGTCTATCTACAGCTTAGTGGTCCTGAGCTAGGTGTATATATCAAATGTCATGCAATGGACTGACTACAGTGGATAGAAGGTCAGATCAGTAATGGCTTAGGAAGGTCTAATGTCTGAGCCTTAGCTGGGGCCTTGTTTTCAGTTAGAGAAATAACTGCCTAGCAAGCCAAGAGATAGATTATATTACATATATTAAAGTGGGACTGGAATGTGATCTGCAGTGCAAGGTGTGATTTTAAAGCATAGGCTGAGTTTCAATTTGTGTGGATCCCACCCATTTCCCCACACATGAATTTGGTTGCGATATATTTTCACGTGAGGCAAAAATTAAAGAGCTTGCTGCTATTTTTTGGACATTGCATCGGAATCCCCATAACCATACATGGCATGATGACTACAGGGAAATCTGATGTGATTCCACACCAGGCTTTGGATGAACTTTCAGTGGACATAAATCCACTGTCTGAAAAGCAAAGTGAGATGCAAGACCAAATTAGGCTTTAAGAGAACAGTGAGTGTACAATGTGGTGTGCAATGTGCATTCCCACCTTCTCTTGCAGCCTGAAAGCAGTATAGTCCTATAACTTCCCAAGCAGGATATGAGTGTCTGCATGAGATACTGCCACATCAAGCAGGATGACTCTGCCAGGAGCTAAAGCTCAAGCAGCAGTTTGAGGAGTCAGCACACAAGTCTACTAAGCAGTAGAGATGGCCCGAACGGTTCCCAGCGAACTTCTGTGGTTCGCGATCGCGGAGAACTGCAAACTTTTCAGGCAGGCACATTGTAGCCAATCAGGCTACACTCCCTCATGGAGCCCCCCCCCCCTTATAAAAGGCAGGCAGCGTCAGGCATTGGACTCACTTGTGTGCCTGCAGTAATTAGAGAAGGGAGAGCTGCTGTCCAGAGACCTATAGGGAAAGCTTAGTTAGGCTCTTATAGGCTTCTTAGCTTGCTCCTTGCTGATTCTTATTGCTAAAAAAGCACCCCTCAACAGCTCTTTTGAGAGCTAATCTTGTTCTTGTGATCTTTTGTGTGTGTGTGTGTGTGTGTGTGTGTGTGTGGCCCACAGACACTTGTGTTGCATAGACAGCCTTGGTAATTCCTACTGTGTGTGTCACTGCCAGCCAGGCCCAGCACATTCAGTGACTACCTGTGTGTGTGACAGGTGCACATTGTAATACCCATCACTGCATATACCTACCTGTTGTTCACTTCAGTGCACCCACCTACCTATGTGAGCGCACGCAGTGTGATATTCAATACCACCAGTCACTATACCTGTTCACGGTATGTGTGTGTGACAGGTGCACATTTGTAATACCCATCACTGCATATACCTACCGGGTCTACATGAAAAGGGCGCCCGGCATGCCTGTATGAAAAGGGCGCCTACATAGACCTCAATGTTAATTTAGAAAATATCGGCAAATAGGTGTTGAAAAGGGCGCCCGAGGTTTATAGTTATCATAATATCGGCTATAAGGAGGGCATGTAATGTAGCCCATATAAATATGTGCTACAATCGCCCCCGGATAGCCCATTTTTCTCAACGGGTTAAAAAGGGATCCTTTTTGTTAGCCCATATATTTGTACTTCGTTTATTAAACAGGGCACATGGTTTTGCCCATACATATTCTCTTCGGTTATGAAAGGGATCCAGTTTTATAGCCCATATGTGATAAAGGCGGCTACGCTGGTTTAGTCTATACAGTACCTTCTAAAAGTGATCCTTTTTTGTAGCCCATATCTATAAGTTTCGGCTACATAAATCGTGTTTTAGTGTTGCCCATGTATGGATATCGCGTGTAACAGGGCTCCTTGTGTAGCCTATATATCTTACCTCACCTTACCTTACCTTTTTTTTGCCTTTATATATTAATTTAGGCTACCAAAAGATACATTTTATTTGTAGCCGATCCATGTAAAAAAAAAAAAAAAAAAAAAAAGGGCGCCTGGTGTAGCCCATATAAATACTTCGACTACAATAAAGGCACCTGGTGTAGCCCATATAAAAACTTCGGCTACAAAAAGTAGGCACCTGATGTAGCCCATATAAACTTCGGCTACAGAGGGAGAAACCCCTGGTGTAGCCCATATAAACTTCGTCTACAGAGGGGAAAAAAAAAAAAAAACCCTGGTGTAGCCCATATAAATACTTCGGCTGCAAAAAAAAAGCACCCGGTGTAGCCCATATAAAAACTTCGGCTACAAGAAAAAACCCCTGGTGTGGCCCATATAAAAACTTCGGCTACAAGAAAAACCCCCAGGTGTAGCCCATATAAACTTCGGCTACACAAACATATCGCCTGGTGTAGCCCATATAAACTTCGGCTACAAAAAACTCCGGGATGTGTGGATAGTGGGGGAATGAAATAATTCGGCTTCCAGCACTTGTAGCCCATATAAAAACATAGGCTTTTGAATCAGATACTTGGTCTTTCATCACTGGCTGATTGTAAGTAGTTTAACTACTTAAGGACCACAGTTGTGTCGCCCCTTACCCACTTAAAGGGACAGTTAAGAAAGAAAAAAAAAAAAAGATTTTTACTCACCTGGTGCTTCTAATAGCCCTCTTCAGCTGTCCGGTGCCCTCGCCGTCTCCCTCCGATCCTCCTGGCCAGGCCAGGAACGCGCGAAGAATCACTCGCATCCCCAGCCTGTCAGCTCCTGTCAACGAAACAGGAAGTGGCTGCCGGCGGGTCCAGGAGGATCTGAGGGAGACGACGAGGGCACCGGACAGCAGCAGGGGTCTTTTTGAAGCCCTAGGTGAGTAAAACTAATTGTTGTTTGACTTAAGTGCCCCTTTAAGGACTGTTCTTTTTTTCCATGATCTGTGCTGTGTGGGCTCTCTAGCCCACAGCACAAATCACCTTTCAGCCGGGGCGACCAGACTTCACTCTCTTTTTTCCCCACTTGGGTGATGTCCTGCTGGTGGGTTCTGATCGCCGGCGGCTATCTGCGTGTAGTGTGGGTGCTCCTGAAAGCCCCCCTCTGCATCGATATTTCAGCTCCCTGTCTTTCCCTCCCCTCCTTCCCATGGGCATTACCAATCATAGGCCGTGGATCGTCAATCTCCTTTACGTTGCGCATCAGCACCGTGCGATGTAAACACTGGTGATTTCCTCCCCGTGTGTTCACATTTAGCCTGTGAGCTGCGATTGGTGGCTCGCAGTCTGTTCACGGAGACACCCTCTGTGAATTGACATGGAACGTCCGCTGGAATGAGCGGCCATTTCCATGGAAAACCACTTATGACCTATTTGCGTTAGGTGCTTGTGAAGTGTTCATAAGGGCAAGTTCCTTTTTTTTCCACTCACACCACTGCATGTGTAAAGGGAAGGTTCAGGGAGTGTGAAAAAACAAATCCCTATCCACTTACCTGTTTCTTCCTCCAGCCCGTGGCAGGCAAGAGTTGCCATTGCCGCCGGCCCGCAGGCTCCCGGTGGTGTCTGTTGGACGACTCGAAATGGCCAGGTCGGCTGCCAGGTTTGGCTCTTGTGCGCTCCAATGTTCCCCTTCATGGTGGCGCGCTGACCTCATCGGCCGTCCTTTGGGCTGTAGTGCGCAGTGCTTCAGGGGCACATAAATGTTCACTGGGTATTTAATTTTTTCCTTTTTCCTCTGGGCTATCCGAATCTTGCACAATCCACCACCCCCCGCCCCTCGTGGCCCACGCACACATGTGGTGTTAGAGCGGCAAATATAGGAAGTTGACATTGTGTCCAGCAGGTGTAAGAGCTTCAGACGCCTGTTGTGCACTGTCTACTGTCCTCTGTATGTCGCTCGCTAATAAACAAGGAGTTAGTGAGCGACATATAGAGTAGAGGAGACAGTTTATACCAGGCGGCAGAACCTCTTGTGCCGGCTGTACCCAATGTAGAATTACTATATTTGCCACCCTCCGGTTGTCACGCCGCGCGTCACGGGAGGGAGGGACCCTGATGTGATGGAGTGATGTTTGTAGTCACCCGGCTATCTACCTAGCCAGCCTCCATGGTACCTACAAGCCCACCCACCCATGGCAGCTGCACGAATCACAGAGGCTGGGACAGGAAGTGGGCGGCTGTAGGTGAGTAAAATTGTTTTGTAATGTATATTAGCAGGTGTATGTTCTCGGCAGGTCTGCCACATGATGGCATTTATTGTGTTTGCATATTACTACACCTAATTTAACGTGTTATTAGCTCACATATACGACATGATTTTATTTATTGACTTTTCAAATCTGCTTACATTATGTGTATTTTCCTCTAAAAACCTGCACAGTTTTGTTAATTTTCTGAGGAAATGGTAACAAACACTTTGGCCCACTATCTTTGCGTTGCAATTAGAAAATGAACTTGAGGTGAGAATAATATTGATGCTGCTATAGTTATCTCCTTTTTAGAAATAAAAATAGCATTGCTGGCGTGTTGGCCCGATGTCTCATATTATTTCAACCATACACCCTGAACAACCATCTCTCAGGGTCAGGGGTTTCTGACAATATTGTCAAAACTCATAAGATTACCAGCGAGATTGTTACTCTTGTAATTTACTTCATTGCTGCAGCCAAATACATCAGCATGGCTTCCAGGCAACTAAAATAGTTGTACATGAAATAAATATGGCTGCATCCATAATCCCTGTAGCTTGTGTTAACAACTGGATTTTAATGCAGCGCACCTTTTTCTATGCGGGACATGTGGACAGGCAATTTTTATTTTGCGTAGGGGCCCACTGCTGTCTGTGACCGCCACTGAATCTCTTTTACTTCCTACCTTGCTCGTCCTCACTCCCCACCCTGTATAACAGGAAACTAATAATCCAAATTTTTTTTTTCAACCATTCCTACATCAATTTTCTACGTGAAAAATCGACAACGACAAGAACTTATTGATTCGCCATTCAGTTTGATTGTTATTTACTATTTGATCCACATTGTGAGCCGTGTGTTCCTCCCTTTCATTATCATTTTCTGGTTAGTTTTAAATTTAATGTATTTTTCCTCCATTTTTGTGCTATGAAACGAACCGTACAGTGTATGTTCTTGTATATTTTACCTGTCTGCGTCTTGAATGTGTGTATTATAGCTTAATAGTAAAAAGGTCCGCCCGTTACAAAACGGGCGGTAGTTCACACCCGCTTCCCGTAACAATGCGTGCATATACGCGTCCTGCCTGCTCGTTCCCCACCACTGTCTGAAGTATATGCATACAGAAGGCTCTATTCACAAAGCAGTGGTAACTGAGTTAGGACACTTAAAAGCTTTGTGCGTTCTAAGTATAGTGGTAAGTAGTTAGCACAACCAAAGCTTGTTATTTACCTTGTATAAATTGTACACGTCACGCGCAAAGTGTCGCACCAATGTGTGTTAAAGGTGCATGGGACGATGATTGAGGTGGCAACGTTGCAACGTTAAAGGCGCACCCAATGCAACCTTTCAGACTCATCCGGTGCGCCGCTTCAAGCTTATTGCGCGGTTCTAAAGTTTGCGCTCACTAACTTAGCAAGCAAAACTTAACGCGTCATTAGTTACTTTAGCCTTTATATGGGCTTTTATGGTTTGATAAGTAAGTTAGCACTGCTTTGTGAAACGAGCCCAGGGAGATGCTTGGTTTGTAGTTGGAAAAAGCTTTTATTTCCTAAAATGCAATGAAAACCTCTGTGAACCACAGACAACAAACTGTCAGGTCCGGCACAAATTACAAGGGACACAGGGACGCTGCTAAACTACTGGACGCAGTGACAAAGGGCTTTTATTATATACTATGACATTCACATTTAAATTTATTGCATGCGTGAAAACTAAATTTACTATATTGAATAGTTATGTTGATTACAATTACAGCATGTGAAATATGGAGTAAGCAAATCACAAGCTGAAGTAATGAGTGAACTCCCATTATTTCATGATAAATCCACCTGTTGTAGTAGTATATAGAAAATGACAAAATTGTTCAGAGCAGAAAGTGCACACCAACAACAGATCAATGCAGTACTGTGTATTGTACTCCACATGGTCCTGTAAGGCATTTAATTATTATTTACCTGGCCATCTTTGTTGGCTTTTTCACTATAACTTTTTTTCCCTTACCAATGTCTCATATTACCATCCAAGAGTGTACTGTAACGATTGGTGTTGCCAAGAACAGAGTTCTGATTATCAGGTGATCTGCAGTATCACCTACAATGGAGATATATACCTGTCTATATGATGATCTGCAGAATCTACAACAATACAGATATATAGATAACTGATGTGTTGGCTAGCAATGCTTTATTAACTCCAAGAAGTAACGTGACCTACTCACACTTTAATGCAATTAGTGTAGTGATTGGTGAATTAGTAATTACTGATTGTTTTTCAAATATCTCACCAGAGGAGCTGTTGGCTACTACCAGTACTGTACCTCTCACCAGAGATAAGGGCTCTCTGGTGAGAGTGGAGTGGTCAGACAGATCAGTTAGGCAACAGACAGACAGGTAAGGTAGAGAATCGACAGACAGAGGCAGAACGTATATCAGGCCGGGTTGGCAACTGGATCAGATGGGCAGAGGTACAAAATCAGGAGACAGAGAAAGAACAGTAATCAGGCTAAGTTTGGCAACAGGATCAGATAGGCAAAGGTAGAGAATCACTGAGAGTACGATTGGTCAGAAGTATCCATATTCTTACACAGATAATCAACATTTTTAGTAATAATAAGCTAGCAAGCCAATTGTAACTTACTGTGAATTCCCAGCTCCTGCTGGTTAGAACACACCAGTGAACTGAGTAAGGTCTGAGCGCTAACATGAATTATTTGTAACAGCAGACAAATTTAAAGTGAAGCAGAATGACGTAATAAGCGGAGGAGACCCCAAAGACACGCCCACCGCCCTCTTCCAATCAGTAGTGGAGAGCGCGTCCTCTGACAACATGCGACCATCCGGTCAGCTGACGCGCCTCCTCCTGGCATAAAGACCCTGTCGGTGAGCACTTGCACGCGCTAATGTCCCCTTGGGAACATCAGAGACACGCATCCTCGCCATGCTAAACACCAGAGTCCTTGGAAAAACAAGCATGCAGGGATCCGTCGAAGTCCGCGGTCGACCCACCATCCACTGCCAGTAACATGTGGCTATTACCCACACACGTCCTCATCGTGCTATACACCAGAGGTGGGGGGAGACTGGGTTGCAGAGAAACACAATCAGCTGCGGTGGTACTGTTATACATTGCAGCTGACATGTCACTATTCATGACATGTCCATATTTGTAGATGCAGTTGCCAGTTGCCATTATATTTGTGCACTAATGATGCTAACATCAGGACAATTATTTTTTTTGAATCACCACCTATCACATTATGTAACCACGTATCACATTATTAACATCTTAACAACAATCACAGTAATCACAGAGAGGTGAGGCAAAAAGCCAGGTCATCATGGCCTACTTCAAGCATAACTTTTCTATTTAACTACACACTTCGCTAGCCTTTGCCATAATGAAAACAAATTACATCATGTTTACAACCCTGTTTTTTGTTTATTCATTAGTAATGTCCTGCATGTAATTAAAATTTGAAGTGTATTATCTAATGAAACCAAAATTAGCGTGTCCATTTATGTGAGGGAAATACAATTTGAGAAGTTATTTCCATGAAGCTAATAAGGTCAGAATGTTATCTTATGAGACTGCAATGTTGTTGTATACTTTGACAAATGGAATTGTATTATCTGAATATATATATAGAGTATTGTCTGTAAAGTTTAATGTCAAATATCAATATTTAGTCATGTCTATTTAATATTTGTTTGTACATGCAACATTATGCTATAGGTATTGAAGTAACGATGGACACATTGTGTATGAACCATTCAATTGTTTTAATTATGAGAACCCGTACAAATGTAAAAGTTATGCTTACTTGCAAGCTAGTTTTTGTAAATTACACCATATACATATTTATCAAAACACTATTTGCGGTATAAAAGTCAAGAAATTTTAACAAATAGCTTTGTATAACCCAAAAAAAATTAGCCTTCTCCAATGCACAATTACAAACTTTCCTTGTTTCACACATAGAAAATTTACACTCCAAATAGGATAGTAACAGTGTGATGTAAACAAGAGAATAATTTTAATTCCTCTAATTGCAACCATCATTTTTCTGTACTCACCTATTCTAATTTTTTTATACACATAACATTGATTGAGAGAGGAAGAACCTTCATGTATGTTAAAATATATATCTGTGTTAATATTATAAAAACTATTTCCCCAGTGTTCAGTTTATTTGGGTCCTTTACGGGTTGCTTACTATCATCCATGATGAAATCCCTGCCAGAGCATTCACTACTTCTTTTGCTATAATGACTCAGGTGTAATGATTTCTAAGCACAGCCAGATTGAAAGCTCAGTTGATACTTTCACCTGGGCTATTAGAAATGTAGATGAAAAGAGAAGACTGAAACTGATAGCTGGGTAGGTGTTTTCACAACATTTTTCACAGACATGCATTGAAACATACATGACATTGTTTACATTTTGGTTCACTTGAAATATACTCCAAAACAACAGTGTACTTATCCGTTAACAGGGCGCATACAGCAGTCGGCGCTGTTTTTCAAAATTTAATTCATACTTACTTCACGTAGTAGTGTGCGAATGGAAGCCCCACAGGTGGCGCTAATTGCATTTATACGGAACGTAATAAAACATTGTTGAATGTCAACTAATAGATTGTCTTCCAAGTGGTCAAAAATGTCACATAATGGAATTCTAATGAAGGTGGCGGCAATGGTGGCAGCCTCTCTCTGCCCTCTCTGAAGTATAGAACACTGCCAGCTGGGGGGTTAAATGCGTTTCAACCCCACAGTCGTTCGTGGTAAGTAAACAAGCCGCATTCACTACCGCGACGAACAACTCTGGGGGGACACGCATCTCCGCGCAGGCTTCCAAGATTGTAACGAATTGTGAGGTCAAAGGGGGAGTCCAAAAGACGAAGGCGGTGGCATCATATGTTACATAGCCGCCACCTTCATTTTAATTCAGTTAAGTTACTGTTTTTGGCCATTTAAAAGACAACCTATTAGTTGACTTTACACTCATGAATGTTACGTTATATTTACATGTAATTATCCGCCAACTACATGGTTTCCATTCACATATTACTACATGAATTAAGCACCAATTAAATTAGGAACAACAGCACAAGCTGCCGGATGTGCCCGGCTAACGGTTAAGTATCCAAAACATGTTTCAACAATAACGTATTAAACTTCTATAAACTTTCTATGTTATAATTTCGTTCTCACTTACACTAAATGGTAGTAAGAAGACGGAAGGGTAATTTTCATAACAAAACAAAACGCCCCCATTTAAAACTATATATACGTGAATAAAGTATTTAAATGCACCCTTGAGGTACATAATATGTCATTGTTGACAATTACCTTTATATGTGCATAGTATTGGGGAACATTTATATATATATGCATCACAGTCTCGTAACAGTATGTGCAGGTGAATAATACTGTTAAGTTTTCTTTCAATGTACAGTACACATCCTCATTCTGAACAAGGCATAATGGTTTTTAAACAGCAGAACATTTTCTAAAACACGGTTAACTAACAGGTTTGGTAGATAGTTTACATTTGTACCAAAAATATTATATAACATTACAGTGAAGCCAAGGTGTGGTCTAACAATGTGATCAGAACACAGATAATGGGTCTGAATATACTGCACAGCCTCTGTTGCTATGCCACACCCCCCTAAGTTCACCATGCTCTCTGGTAAGGCCCCAGAAATCATTTGCTGAGCTGTGGACACACATCGTGTCTGTCGCAGCAGGCAGATGACTTCGGTTACTGTGAATTTTGTTTCTCCTCTGCCTCATCCATAGCATCAGTCCCTGCCCGCGTTCCTTCCCTACAATCGGCTGAGAGGGAAGGGAAGCCGGCGTGGACCTTGCCTATAGAGGAGATGCGGGTGCAGGCACACTTAAAATCACAGAAGTAGAACAACCGGCTGCGACACACTGTTTGTTGACAGCTTGGCTTACGATTGATGGTGGATTACAATAGCATAGAAGCAACTTAGAGGTGATTAAAATAGCTGCAGAGGGTGTGTAGTATATGCAGATGTAGGCTCTTTTAGCAGATAACACTGTTACAATCCATCCACTGTTCTCTTTAAAGGTAATGGGAACCCATATTGGAATAAAAAGGTCAGGCAATCACCTAAGGAAAGGGAGGCTCTGAGACCCATACAGCTTTCACTCTCCTTTCCTGCTCCAGTTGTTTGTGCTTGCTCCCCTGTAGCGGTATTCAAACTTGTCTGTGAAATAATGTTTTTTGATTTTGAAATTCTTTTGGAGCCAGAATGCTCCCTAAGACGGGTTGCTGTACACTGCGGACTTAAGAGCGCCCTCTAATGACACAATGTCTTTTGCGTAGCATGGAGCCGGCCGTGTTCGGAAGTACTCGGCTCATGAGGTGTATTAAAGTCCTCTACTAGGTGGATTGTAATGTAGGGGCAAGTGCAGCACTGAATGCACCGAGAGAGGAGAGGGAAGGCTTAATAGGACCGAACATTCATTTAGCTTAGGTGAATATCTGAACATATGCTATAGCAATGTTGGTTAATAATAGGTTTCCAAAAAAAAAAAAAATGGAGGGTGAAACGATGATATCGGTGTCGGAAAAGTACTAGGACAAAAATACTCACTGTAGTTCCATCTCGAACACCAACTGCAGGAGACAGTAACGTATGAACCTTTTGTTTTGTGTGTGTGTGTTTGGGGGGGGGGGGGGTGAGGGGGAACATAGCAAATGGACTGTTTTACATATGTATTACATGTGTTTGTGTATTTGTTAGTACATGTTCAAAGTAGTGGTCCTTCAAATTATAACTTTATTATTTTCTTTACATCTTTTTTTAAAGTTGGATATAGGCGACATCTTTTGAAGTCCATTTTAACTTTTTAATTTCTAATTTTAATGAAATTACCAGTTGTCAAATATTAAACCTCAGTTAAAGGAATACTGTAGTGGGTTGGTAGGGAAAAGAGTTGACGTTACCCGTTGGCTTTTAATGTTCGCCCGCTTTAATCCAGTGCCTGTGCCTCCACTCACCGATACTCTGGCAGCGCCTATGGGTCACTTCTGTAATATAAGAATTAAAAGTCTTAAAACAACTGCGCCTGCCTTGCTGTGTCCTTGCTTCCCCTTATGTCACCAGTGTTGCACAGCGCAGGAACAGACCGTACTGTGCCTGTGCATTACGACCCTGGTGCCATCATTTGAATCGAGGACACGGGAATACATGCGCAGTGTTCTTCAAATTTTAAAGTCTGAAATTCACTAAGTGAACCGGAGGCGGGGCAGTAGCTTTGTAGATTGGCTACGCAAGCACAGGATGTCTGCTTTGGAACATTGAAAGGCCCGGGGAACTGCAACTAATTGTACCCTGACCCCATGTACAGTGTCCCTTTAACAATATTACCTTTTTCTCAATTTTTACAAATACCCAGGTAACAGAATTCTGACTCTATTTCCTTACGTATATTTAGTTTGACATTGGTTTGCAATCCTAATTTTCCCCTTTCATTAATCTGAGCATTTCTTTCTGATTTTGTAGGATCTCATATTGAGAATCTCGCATTAGTGACAGCATTAGCAAAGTTCTTTCTGAATATTCAATGTTTTGTTCCACAAATCTGACCTCCCTATTTCTTAGGGCCTGTACCTCATTATGCCAATTACAACTTTGTACATGAACCACATTTCCTTCCTCTGGTTTTTGTGGTGTTGTAAAAGAGGTAAGTGTATGTATGCTGCTATTGTCTTGATTAAAGTCTTGATACTGTAAACTGTCATCACAATTTGAAGGTAAGTCGTCTGTATTTTCTTGACAGTAGCTGTCATTTCCTAGTTCTACACTGTCTGTTGGTCCGGGACTGTTGTAGTGATGTACAACCTTTGCTGTGGTTGGGGTTTGAATATTGTCTGTGGTTATTTTTTTATTTTTTTCTACACTGAACACATTATTGCTTTTCAAGTTGTGGTACAGTGTTTTTTTGGGTGGAGTTACCAAATCAATATGTATTGCATTATTTGACACCACATCTGACCCATAATTATTAGCTTTGCATGTTTTGACAGTGTTAGATTCTGCCACTGTTCTGAAATCATTGTGCTGTTCAGTTTCTGTATTTAAGTAATTAGACTGTTTTTCCGGGCATACGGTTGCAAACTGCTTTCTCAAATCTCGCTTGTATGGAATTTTTCGAGGAGTTGGAGCTGTCTCACCATGGACCTCCCTTGAGTTTGATGTGGGAGAACTAATGTCATTGCTGTGATGTTCGATATGTTTTGTGAAATTCTCGTTTTTTTTCTCAATGTTTCTCGCTTTTGGATTCACCTTACCCACACACTGCTCACGATATCTCAAAGGTAGTTCACCTCTACAGCCGTCTTCAGGTGTGGAAGATGTTGATGGTATTGGTATGTTTGTTTTTTTCTTAACTTTAGCTGTAATAAATGTATAGAAGAAAATGTAAATACCTCTTTCATGCTACCTTACATTATAAAATGCTCTTACAGGAATGAAGATATGAATTTAGAAGCTTCTGTAGATGATTCATCCAACGATCAAGTCGGAACATTAAACATTGCACTACAATGCACATCGTACTGATTTCTCGAGTCGAAAGACTACCAATACTCGCTAACGGATAGTGAATTGGTACATGGTACTGCTCGGATACGGTAAAAGCATGCTGAAGATGATTTGTACAACCATGCTGGACCAGACCGTTCACGTGTAATAACTTTTTATTTATACTGTGTAAATTAGTTCTATTGATTGATATATGTTAGAGGATTATTAAACAACTAGCCGTCCCGCGTCGTAGCATACGCCGCATCTTCTATCTATCTAATACAGTACGTGCCTCAACCTTGAAGCAAGAAGAATAAAGGTGGGTACACACATCAGATAAAAGTCTTTGGAAAAATGAAAGATCACAGACCAATTTTACCCCCTTCCATGTAGTATCAGAGCCACACCTACACAGTCTATTCTATTGAGCTGCACTCCCCATTAGATAGAAATATTTGCAAGATGCTGCACACAAAGTTGCTGTACACATTCAAAAGATCATTATCTGCAAAAGATCCGTTCCTGCAAAAGATCAGTACCTACAAAATACATTCATAGTCTATATTTCCATGTGGATTATTGTGGACATTTTTCCGCATAAGGGCATAAGCATCCGCATACAATGAATTTTCGATGCTGGTCGTAAACACAAATATTTCTGAAGATTTTCGTAAAAATTCGCCAAAAAACGAAAACAGGATTTTCGATGCGAAAATGACTTAGGCGAAAAATCACAAGCAACACTGCTACATGCTACATTAGCACTATCCAGGAGTGCCACAGGGAGGATTCCCAATCAGGGATGCTCAAATTCGGCTTCGGCAGATATCCGGATATTTGCTATCCGGATATCTCCCAGTAATGCTGTGCGGGCTGGGCGGGGGGGGGGTCAAGCTTACCTCTCTGACGTCTTCTTCGGTCGTCCCTCGGCGTCTCCCACGATGCGCTCCAAGCGGCCGTCACCTGATTACAAACACTTCCTCCTTCCGGGTTGAAGGAGGAAGTGTTTGTAATCACATGACGCACATGGAGCGCATCGTGGGAGGCGCCGAGGGACAACCGAAGAAGACGTCAGAGAGGTAAGCTTGACCCCCCCCCCCCCGCCCAGCCCGCACAGCATTACTGGGAGATATCCGGATAGCAAAAATCCGGATATCTGCCGAAGCCGAATTTGAGCATCCCTGATTGGGAATCCTCCCTGTGGCACTCCTGGATAGTGCTAATGTAGCATGTAGCAGTGTTGCTTGTGATTTTTCGCCTAAGTCATTTTCGCATCGAAAATCCTGTTTTCGTTTTTTGGCGAATTTTCACCAAAATCTTCAGAAATATTTGTGTTTACGACCAGCATCGAAAATTCATTGTATGCGGATGCTTATGCCCTTATGCGGAAAAATGTCCACAATAATCCGCATGGAAATTCAATCTATGCGGACGTTTATACGGAAAAATGCCCACAATAATGCAAGAGAAACTTCTCTGAATGCGGGCGCTAATGCCCTTATGTGGAAAATGTCCGCAATCATACGCAAGTAATGCGAAAATGACTGGCCGTAGGCGAAAATTAACGTGAAAAAATTAGATGGAAAATTTGCCTGTCAAAACGAAATTAGGGGAAAATTCGGTAAAAATTTATCAAAACAAATGTTTGCATTTTCGCGCATCACTGGCATGTAGCAGGGCGACCGCTTTGCAGTATTGGTTTTTTGACCCTGCATAGTTTGGCATGCAAAAGCAAATGCATATTTGCATGAGCATTGCCTCATGAGTAGCCAATTAGGACAGATTTGCAAAGCCAGACTTGCTAGGGTAGGCCTCTTTTCCAAGGACAGTTGATAGGCAGTAACATGCATCTCAAACTCTTACAACTGCTCACTACTGCCTGGTAACAGCTTGCTGCTGCCTGGAAACTGCTTGTTGCTGCCTGGTATCTGCTCACTGCTGCCTGGTAACTGCTTGCTGCTGCCTGGTAACTGCTTGCTGCTGCCTGGTAACTGCTTGCTGCTGCCTGGTAACTGCTTGCTGCTGCCTGGTAACTGCTTGCTGCTGCCTGGTAACTGCTTGCTTAGCACACAGCTCAACAGTCCGTGGAAAAGAATCCTAAAACTTGGTGATTGAGCACGCATACATTTTCTCATGCAAAGTACTTCTTCTTCTTGTTCGAAGGTTGAGGCACTTACTCTATTATATATATAGATTACTATGTGACTCAGATCACTGACGAAGTGTATGTTGCATCCAAATAAAGCAATATTTCCACCTGCTGACAGGTGGATTTTATCTGGTGACCCTCTTTGTATATGTGGTGGTGTTAACACAGTGTTTTTTGCACCATTGGTCATCTGCACAGTGCATAGTTGTGTCGTTTGTGTTTTGCAATTATAAAACAGTTTTAAATAGACATTAAAGCTAAACAACTATATGATTTAGTGAATTAGTTGTGTACTATGAATAATTACTATACGATTAGCAGCACAGAAAATATTATGAATATTTTTACTTTATTTTATATATTTTTTTTCTAACATTGCATCATTCTATAATATGTGTAGATAAGATTACACTCAGCATTCCTAAAGATTATTTCTGAGCAGTATGTGACGAATGATCTGTCCTCTGGCAGAGAAAAAGTGAATAGTTAATTTACACATGAGATAATAAAAGTCCTTGGACAGCCCTCTACACGACTTTGAAAGTCGTTGTGGTTAATTGAATTTTTGTACAGAGATAACAATCAGAGTTTGTTAGCTGTGCCTGTACTTGAAAAATTTAAACTGATTTATCTGATCTTGATGTTTTCCTTCTTAGCTGTATTACACATATAAATCATAATATCATAATTTTGTTAGTTCATGAAAGTTTCAATAAGGTATGTGAACTTTTTATCTTGTAGGACCTGGCTAGAGCGCAGTGGAGTGTACATTTTCATGTTTCACCAGAGCATGACAGCATGTACAACACTGTATTGGTGCCAAATGGTATGAGAAAGTACTGTATATGCAGTGTTCAGATTATTGTTGGATATACCAAAACAAATACATTCCTTTTAACAGTAAAGATGTTGGGTTTTGAGCCAAGTAAACTTTGCAGACTTATACGCCTGACGCTTAAGGTTCTAAATTTCAGAAATTAGTTTGATTAACACAGCTAATCAAAGTGCACTTATTGATTGTACAGGGGAGTATTGCCAATTTTGACATTTCCACAATGTTAAGTGCAGAGACCGCAACAGTGCCACAGTTGGTGATTAATCGACTGTTGTTCAAATTAAATAAAGGTGTAGAGTCACAAACAGCACATCAGATTTGTTTGATGGATAAACTACTTCCATTCACACAATGTTGATGCCAGGAACCACAAAGCTTTAAAACTAGCTAAGCGGGTTACTGAGTGTCAACGTTGCAAGAAGTGATTTATTTCCCAAAAAAATTTGTTTTTAAAATATAAAATGCAGGTATTCTGCACTTTTCATTACAGATGATTTCAGATTTTTAACAGATGGTCTAGTGGTGATTGCAATAAAAATTCATAGTAACATGTGTTGGCCAAAAAAAAAAATAAAAACAATTGAACGTTGATTTTCAAAGTGAATATTCCAATTGATAGAATTGTTACACTGCTAATCTCAGTCGCCTCAAACCTGCTCATATTGGTAATTGGCTAATAGCGGTTCAAATCCTGGAAAGGAGCAGTCACACACAGCAAATGTGAATTTGTCAATGTAGATGGGAGTATACACAATATTGAAGATAAAGCCCAAAACATTGGTCATTGAGTTTGTTTGAATTATGGTTACAAAAAGATGGTAGCCAACAACAACAGAATACTTACCCAGGCAAGGCAAGGCCATCAGCTTCAATTTTAAGATATATTCTCAGGACACCCTGGCAAGGCAGGCTAAGTATGATGATGAAAGGTTCAAGCATTGTGAAGCTTTATTTTGCGGGGCAGAGGTTCATGACCACTACCTCATTATCTGCATCCACTGTGACAGTCACACACACACATAAACAAACACACACACACACACACACACAAACACACACACACACGAAGAACTGAGATAACAGAGCAGACATATCATAGCTTAGGAGGAGGGCATAGAAAAATTTCACGAGTGGAAGAAGCTCGAAGCACTGACAAAATAGCTTCTGCTGTCTAAGTAGCATTAAAGAGCGTGAATCATTTTTGGTGGGTAGTCATGCAGATAAGTCAGGCGGAACAAACATCCGCAATGCTGTAGGTTGAAGAGTGATACAATTACCTTATTTCTCAGAATTGACGAAAGAAATTAATTTTGTGTAACCCAACAAACACCTCTAAAAAAAAATTAGCGGAACCTACAGCAGTTGATTGCAATGGTAATTGTTGACAATTATTCAACTCATCTTTCACAATTATGAACACATTACATGTACCTTGTCTTTTTCCAATTTCTGGATGCTTGCGAATGGTTTTCATTAACAGTTTCTGCCATGATTTCAATGTAATGCCATCCTTTTTGTACTTTTCCATCAGCCGTCGCACTTTTACCCTGCAGTCCTGGAAACGTCGGATACAGTTGTATGCTGTTCTATTCTTTCCAAAAACATCAGTAATCTGAAAAGAAAAGATTTTGAGATAGATTATGTAACATAGTGTGCAAAATTTCATGTAGAATGACTGTTTATTTAAGAGACTTATTGTACCAATCAAGTGGCAAAAAGGTGTATTGAGAGATTACAATCGACCTGTGTATAATTTCACATGTGTGGTGTTAAAGAGGCTTGACACTCCGTTGCAGCTGCATGCAATGCAGCGTTGTATAACCAAAAATCTTCAGTGATACATGTTATTCAAGGCTGTCAACATCCAAGCAATCACCTTCACTCAATAAATTTGGGAATGCATTTGCGTCTTGCAGCAGGGATATATTTATAAATATATCAATGCCATTTTGAAGAGTTGACTTTGCCTAGTTAGTGAAACAGACTGTTATCTATCCCCTAATTCCACCAACCTAGTAAAGTCCAGCCATTACTGTGAGGAAGCTGAAGCAGGAATAGTAAATAAGCATATCAACAACGTCTGTAGGGCAAGAGGCAAAACACCGTCTTTACTGCATAGGGTTGTGGCAAGGAAAAGTACTATTCACAACACAACCCACAACAAATTGAGTACTACTCATAGTCATTTTTTGAAATTTTAAAGGGATACTGTAGCTTGTCGCTGGAAAAATAGTTGAACTCACCCGGTGCTTTGAAACCCGAATATCCGAGGTGAAGGTAAAGGAAAGAGACTCCGGGCACCTTCCGTCCAATACTTTAATTGCAAGTGCTGGCAGACAACATACAGGGTACCGTAACACAGAGATACCTCGTCTGGTGATCCTCAATGGTGATGGTGCGGTGGAGGTGGGGGTGCCAGGGCACTAGGTGGGACTGGCGACGGCCGTTTCGCGTCTATCCAGACGCTTGGTCACGCTGCGTACCACTGTGTCGGGTGAGCAGCGTACATCCGGCCTATAGCGGGGATAGGCCCAGCCTCTTCAGGATGACGCGCTCATCGCATGTGATAGGAGAAGGCGGAGGGGGAGGGGGCGGGAGCCCATAGGAGACAATGTAAAGTCTGAACTGCAAGACCCATGAAGCTTTGCACTCAGGACCGCCTCAAGAAGGCAGAGCGCGTAGCGCCCTTGCGTAATGCCAGGGCTATCGTCACGCCGCAACTATAGAACCCATTAGGCATTTTCCTATTGGGTTTGTGTACGGGGGACTTGTGCAGCTTTGGGATGTGGTACCAGACCGGTCTCCTGGGGTAGGCCGGGAGGAGATCCCCCGCCAATTTGTTGGGGAGGAATCCCCTCTCGTCCCCCCCACGCAGGAGGGTCCGGAGTCTCGACTGGTAGCGGGGGGTCGGGTCACAAGGGAGCAGGCGATAAGTTTGTTCATCTCCCAACTGCATTTCGGCCTCTGATTTATATTGGTGGCTGGACATAATGACCAAACTACCACCCTTGTCTGCATTCCTTATGAACAACCCCTCTTGCTTTTTAAACCAGTCAAGTGCTTTTCTCTCCTGTGCACTCATGTTCGGCATACTTTGCTTATAAATCTGGGCTTTGGGACCCTAAGCCTGCTTTAAATTTTTCTGTAACTTGATCCCTGGCCTGTCTTGTGTGTTCTTTGGACCTTAAGGTTTTGTAGCTCCAAATATTCTCTAACACAATCTGAGGCCCTCACATAGCAGCTGTATTTATATGAACATTAGATTACACACAGGTGCACTCTATTTAGTCATTAGCAATCATCACCAATGGCTATGGAAACTGACTGCACTAAGCTGAAAGGGGTGGCCGATAAATTAGGCACACACACCACTGTGCAGTTATAGATTTGTAAATAATGTTTGTATTCAGGTATGATTTACATTTTACTTCTCAAGTGGTCATCCCTTTTTTGTTAGTCTTTCATGTGGAATTCCAATACAATTGATTCATGTATGTGTCAGTTATATGAAAAACTTTTGAAAAATTCAAGGGAAACAAACACGTTTGCAAGCCAATGGATTATTACAGAAAATCTACGTTCGTTGTGCACTAACATATTACTAATACACTAAAACTCGAAATTTCATATTATTGTCATATATAATAGTACAACATACCTTCCTTGAGATGTCTTCCCATATTCTATGCTTCTCTTCAATGGTTTCCACTTGTTTCCGTCTTCTAATGAGAAAATCGTATTTTGGACACACTAGGGCACAAAGCATTTCATTTTCAGCAGTGGTAAACTTAGCTGCTCTTCGAATAATTTTTCTTGTAACTTTAGAACGGTGTTCTGTGACATTATCTTGGTTACCGGAATCATAAACATTAACTTCCTTATCAGAAGACGACATCTGTTCTTCTTGGGGTGTGTCTTGATCGGATTGAAAAGTTGCTGAATAAGCAACATCTTCATCTGTATTGGATTCATGATCTGTACATTCAATATCTTTGTAATCGTTGTAGTATTGCTCTTTCGGCTGGTAATACCCTGTTTCTTGTTCAGTCCCACATGTTGCCTCAGCCACATGACCTTGACTAATCCATGAAGAACTCTGTGGTATTGATGTTTTTGGTGGCATGACTAGTTTCTGCTCCATATTTAAAAGAACTCTTTTTTTGGGGGGCATACTTGTAATAAGCATACTCTGTGTAGTCATGATATGTGTATTTTGTGCTGAAGAAGGTGAATGACCATTCCCTTGTAATACATCATTACTATCATTGTGAGTGTTCACATTAGGTAGCAAATGTGTTGTGAACTCAGATTTACTGACTTGCTGATGCTCTGCTACATCCAACCTCTTGTTGTGAAAAATGTTCGTAGGTGTGCAATTTGGATGCTTTTGCATTACTCTTGTGTTTGACTGATTCAGCAGACCAACCTGACATCTATTGAGTTGACATTGTTGTATAACATTTGATGATGCAGTTTGTGGTTGTAACTGTATAGGATTCCCCATATCAGGTGTACTAAACTTACTTGTTTTAAACCGTGTACATGACTGCATAGGAGAGTCCTCGTTAGTACAAGGTTGGTTTATTGATGCAACACAGGTAGATGATTGCATTGAAGATGGTAGAGCTGTACTTTCATAATCTGTTGTTGACACACAAGTTGATAAATGCACAGGAGACACCATAGAGGAAGACAAATGGTTATTCGCTGAAAGAAGCTCACTTACCAGCATAGTAGAATCTTCTACAGGCTTATACTGTTGTGAACATGAATAATTTGTAGACAGCTGAACGGACGATGAAAAAGGTACAGATAACTGCTCAGGAACAGAAACAGCTGCAGGTAACTGTACAGCTGTCGAGAAGACAGACTGCTTTGGGGATGGCACACCTGTTGATAATTGCAGTACTGATGGCACAACTACTGATAACTGATGTGTTGCTGTCACTTCGTCAGATACCTGCATTTCTGATTCAACATTACATAACTCTATTGTTTTTGGTACTTGAGTAGCAGGTGAAGTAGTTTTTAACTGCTTTTTGGGTCTTGATCTTGATAATTTTGATGTTGTATCTATCTGCGGCGGACCATATCGGACCATATATGTCATTTCGAGTTGACTGAGGGTATATGTTGTTTAGCTGCTCATTACCTTTACTCACAGGAGTGGACTTGAGAGGAGTGGATGTCAGTTTTCGGGTTGCTTGTACACATTTCGATTTAGATTTCTGCTGCGCCATCGGTGGACGCCTTTCTTTCATGAATCTAGTTTGCATTCTGTGAACACGGTCATTGTCGACATTTGCGGAGGCGGACTGTGCTGCCACAAACGCTGCATCGCTTACTCCCTTTTCAGCTTGGTAAGGACGACCTCTACGGCGCATGATGTGATCCGAACTTCGTAAAGGCCTTCTGGTCGTTGCGCGCGTCTTCATTTCCGGTATCGGCCTAGCACTTCCGTTCAAGTGACTACGCAACTTGGTAGCACGTTTCTACGTGCAACGTGCACAATGAGGAAAGGAGCGGTAATAACACGCCCATAAGGAGTAACTATTGAGAAGTGTTGGCCGATTAAATAAAGCGCCAATTTGTAAAATTTCCGTTTAACGCGGGCAAAATTATTTACATATCCACTCCTCCAGGAGGAGTATATTTTAAATTTGTTAATAAAGATTGGATGACTGATGAGAAAAAAAAAATATTAAAAAAACCATGTCATATTTTAGTGTGTGTGTCCTTCATTTCATTGGTTGAAATTTTTTTTTCTTTTTTTTCTTCTACTAAAAAAGGGAGGGTCGGGAAATAAAGTTTTTTCATAGTAAGACTCAGTCTATGCCTCTAATCGTTTACAGACCATTTGTGCCACAACGTGAAAACAGGCAGGTAATATATTTTACGATAGAACAATTTCTTTGAAAACATAGATGTCTGTAAAACATTACAGTTACCTAATTAAAAATAAAAAAAATTTAATTGGGGCGTCAACAATAATTTAGACTCCCTGCTCCATTAACTGTTTTCCTGTTATTTTGCGGTTTAAGTAATATTTTGGTGATGGGATAACTATTAAACGTTAACTGTCATTTAAAAAAAAAAAAATAGGGGGTCGTCAATCCGGTCTTTCACTTCACCACGATTTTAACATCAATCTGCTGTCTCCTGCGACCCACCAAACTGTCTTTTACAACCAACATGTGCTCTAACGTGCAGGCTCATGTGGTTTCTTAAATCTGATGTGACACTACACATATGTCTTGCCCTGCTGCCTCATGTGGTTCACCAAATTTTCTTTTACAACCAACATGTGCCCTGCCATGCTGTTCAATGTGGATTTTGAAACATGATATTATATTAAACATATCACCGGGCATGCTGGCTCTTGTGGTTCACCAAACTGTGTTTTTCAGACAACATGTGCCCTGCCATGCAGTTTAATGTAGATTTCTAATCTTGCTATTATATTATACTTATCACCAGGCATGCTGGCTCCTGTGGTTCACCAAACTGTGTTTTTCAAGCAACATGAGCCCTGCCATGCAGTTTAATGTAGATTTGGAATCTTGATATTTTATTTTACATATCACCTGGCATGCTGGTTCCTGTGGTTCACCAAACTGTGTTTTTCAAGCAACATGAGGCCTGCCATGCAGTTTAATGTCGATTTGGAATCTTGACATTATATTATACTTATCACCAGGCATGCTGGCTCCTGTGGTTCACCAAACTGTGTTTTTCAAACAACATTTGCCCTGCCATGCACTTCATTCTAGATTGATAATCTTGCTATTAGATTATACATATCACCAGGCATGCTGGCTCCTGTGGTTCACCAAACTGTGTTTTTCAAGCAACATGAGCCCTGCCCTGCAGTTTAATGTCGATTTGGAATCTTGATATTTTATTTTACATATCACCTGGCATGCTGGTTCCTGTGGTTCACCAAACTGAGTTTTACAAGCAACATGAGGCCTGCCATGCAGTTTAATGTAGATTTGGAATCTTGACATTGTATTATACTTATCACCAGGCATGCTGGCTCCTGTGGTTCACCAAACTGTGTTTTTCAGAGAACATGTGCCCTGCCATGCAGTTTAATGTAGATTTCTAATCTTGCTATTATATTATACTTATCACCAGGCATGCTGGCTCCTGTGGTTCACCAAACTGTGTTTTTCAAGCAACATGAGGTTTGCCATGCAGTTTAATGTAGATTTGGAATCTTGATATTATATTATACATATCACCGGGCATGCTGGTTCCTGTGGTTCACCAAACTGTGTTTTTCAAGCAACATGAGGCCTGCCATGCAGTTTAATGTAGATTTGGAATCTTGATATTATATTATACATATCACCGGGCATGCTGGTTCCTGTGGTTCACCAAAATGTGTTTTTCAAGCAACATGAGGCCTGCCATGCAGTTTTATGTAGATTTGAAATCTTGATATTATATTTTACATATCACCTGGCATGCTGGATCCTGTGGTTCACCAAACTGTGTTTGACAAGCAACATGAGGCCTACCATGCAGTTTTATGTAGATTTTTAATCATGATATTATATTATACTTATCACCTGGCATGCTGGCTCCTGTGGTTCACCAAACTGTCTTTTTATACCAACATCATATAGTGCAATTGTTAACTTTTTAGGGGGGGGTTTACGTCCTCAGCACTCTCTATTTGGGTGATCGAGACAATCCAGCAGCATACAGTGGCCTTGCCCGGGAGCACCCTCTCAACTGTGTGATCCTCGTGGATAGCGGTTTAGAGTGTTACTTGCAGGTGATTGAGAGAGCTTTTGACACTGCCTAGGTGTCTGTTGTAGTGCAATTGCTAACAATGTTGTCTTGTGTTTATGCCCTCAGCACTCTTTATTTAGGTGATTGAGACGATCCTGCAGCATACAGTAGCCTTGCCCGGGAGAACCTTCTCAACTGTGTGATCCTCGTGGATAGCGTTTTACAGTGTTACTTGCAGGTGATTGAGAGAGCTTTTGACACTGCCTAGGTGTCTGTTGTAGTGCAATTGCTAACAATGTTGTCTTGTGTTTATGCCCTCAGCACTCTCTATTTAGGTGATCGAGACGATCCAGCAGCATACGGTAGCCTTGCCCGGGAGCACCCTCTCAACTGTGTGATCGGCACGGATAGCGGTTCACAGTGTTACTTGCAGGTGATTGAGAGAGCTTTTGACACTGCCTAGGTGTCTGTTGTAGTGCAATTGCTAACAATGTTGTCTTGTGTTTATGCCCTCAGCACTCTTTATTTAGGTGATTGAGACGATCCTGCAGCATACAGTAGCCTTGCCCGGGAGAACCTTCTCAACTGTGTGATCCTCGTGGATAGCGTTCTACAGTGTTACTTGCAGGTGATTGAGAGAGCTTTTGACACTGCCTAGGTGTCTGTTGTAGTGCAATTGCTAACAATGTTGTCTTGTGTTTATGCCCTCAGCACTCTCTATTTAGGTGATCGAGACGATCCAGCAGCATACGGTAGCCTTGCCCGGGAGCACCCTCTCAACTGTGTGATCGGCGCGGATAGCGGTTCCCAGTGTTACTTGCAGGTGATTGAGAGAGCTTTTGACACTGCCTAGGTGTCTGTTGTAGTGCAATTGCTAACAATGTTGTCTTGTGTTTATGCTCTCAGCACTCTCTATTTAGGTGATTGAGACGATCCTGCAGCATACGGTAGTCTTGCCCGGGAGCACCCTCTCAACAGTGTGATCGGCGCGGATAGCGGTTTACAGTGTTACTTGCAGGTAATTGAGAGAGCTTTTGACACTGCCTAGGTGTCTGTTGTAGTGCAATTGCTAACAATGTTGTCTTGTGTTTATGCCCTCAGCACTCTCTATTTAGGTGATCGAGACGATCCTGCAGCATACGGTAGTCTTGCCCGGGAGCACCCTCTCAACAGTGTGATCGGCGCGGATAGCGGTTTACAGTGTTACTTGCAGGTAATTGAGAGAGCTTTTGACACTGCCTAGGTGTCTGTTGTAGTGCAATTGCTAACAATGTTGTCTTGTGTTTATGCCCTCAGCACTCTCTATTTAGGTGATCGAGACGATCCAGCAGCATACGGTAGCCTTGCCCGGGAGCACCCTCTCAACTGTGTGATCGGCGCGGATAGCGGTTCCCAGTGTTACTTGCAGGTGATTGAGAGAGCTTTTGACACTGCCTAGGTGTCTGTTGTAGTGCAATTGCTAACAATGTTGTCTTGTGTTTATGCCCTCAGCACTCTTTATTTAGGTGATCGAGACGATCCTGCAGCATACGGTAGTCTTGCCCGGGAGCGCCCTCTCAACAGTGTGATCGGCGCGGATAGCGGTTTACAGTGTTACTTGCAGGTAATTGAGAGAGCTTTTGACACTGCCTAGGTGTCTGTTGTAGTGCAATTGCTAACAATGTTGTCTTGTGTTTATGCCCTCAGCACTCTCTATTTAGGTGATCGAGACGATCCTGCAGCATACGGTAGTCTTGCCCGGGAGCACCCTCTCAACAGTGTGATCGGCGCGGATAGCGGTTTACAGTGTTACTTGCAGGTAATTGAGAGAGCTTTTGACACTGCCTAGGTGTCTGTTGTAGTGCAATTGCTAACAATGTTGTCTTGTGTTTATGCCCTCAGCACTCTCTATTTAGGTGATCGAGACGATCCAGCAGCATACGGTAGCCTTGCCCGGGAGCACCCTCTCAACTGTGTGATCGGCGCGGATAGCGGTTCACAGTGTTACTTGCAGGTGATTGAGAGAGCTTTTGACACTGCCTAGGTGTCTGTTGTAGTGCAATTGCTAACAATGTTGTCTTGTGTTTATGCCCTCAGCACTCTCTATTTAGGTGATCGAGACGATCCAGCAGCATACGGTAGCCTTGCCCGGGAGCACCCTCTCAACTGTGTGATCGGCGCGGATAGCGGTTCCCAGTGTTACTTGCAGGTGATTGAGAGAGCTTTTGACACTGCCTAGGTGTCTGTTGTAGTGCAATTGCTAACAATGTTGTCTTGTGTTTATGCTCTCAGCACTCTCTATTTAGGTGATTGAGACGATCCTGCAGCATACGGTAGTCTTGCCCGGGAGCACCCTCTCAACAGTGTGATCGGCGCGGATAGCGGTTTACAGTGTTACTTGCAGGTAATTGAGAGAGCTTTTGACACTGCCTAGGTGTCTGTTGTAGTGCAATTGCTAACAATGTTGTCTTGTGTTTATGCCCTCAGCACTCTCTATTTAGGTGATCGAGACGATCCTGCAGCATACGGTAGTCTTGCCCGGGAGCACCCTCTCAACAGTGTGATCGGCGCGGATAGCGGTTTACAGTGTTACTTGCAGGTAATTGAGAGAGCTTTTGACACTGCCTAGGTGTCTGTTGTAGTGCAATTGCTAACAATGTTGTCTTGTGTTTATGCCCTCAGCACTCTCTATTTAGGTGATCGAGACGATCCAGCAGCATACGGTAGCCTTGCCCGGGAGCACCCTCTCAACTGTGTGATCGGCGCGGATAGCGGTTCACAGTGTTACTTGCAGGTGATTGAGAGAGCTTTTGACACTGCCTAGGTGTCTGTTGTAGTGCAATTGCTAACAATGTTGTCTTGTGTTTATGCCCTCAGCACTCTTTATTTAGGTGATTGAGACGATCCTGCAGCATACAGTAGCCTTGCCCGGGAGAACCTTCTCAACTGTGTGATCGGCGTGGATAGCGGTTTACAGTGTTACTTGCAGGTGATTGAGAGAGCTTTTGACACTGCCTAGGTGTCTGTTGTAGTGCAATTGCTAACAATGTTGTCTTGTGTTTATGCCCTCAGCACTCTCTATTTGGGTGATCGAGACAATCCTGCAGCGTACAGTAGCCTTGACCGGGAGAACCTTCTCAACTGTGTGATCGGCGTGGATAGCGGTTTACAGTTTTACTGTTAGGTGAGTAAGAGAGCCTTTGACAATGCCTAGGTGTCTGTTGTAGTGCAATTGCTAACAATGTTGTCTTGTGTTTATGCCATCAGCACTCTCTATTTGGGTGATCAACCTGATCTTACAGCATACAGTAGCCTTGATAAGGCCCAGGTTGTACTCTCCGTTGACAGCTGGGTACAGTCCTACTTTCAAGTGAGTAGATATATATATATACATTTAGAAAACTATGTGTGTGAATTACATGTAAAATCTTTAACAATTTGACAAATAACAGTGGTATGTTTATTTGTTGATGTACATCTATTTCTCTCAAAATATACAGATAATTCAAATCAATCCAATACAGAGTCATAAACTGTATTATTGTATTACCATTGCCAAAAACAACACAACTATTGAAAGCCATTACCTCTAACATTTTTTTAATGTAGTAACATGTACTTCAGTATTTACCAATTATGGAGTAATAATAAACGATAAAAGCTAAAATTACTTTGGTAGATATGTGGTAAAAGTACACTTCCCAATATTTATTTGAAAAATATACCTTCATCGTACTAACACAGAAGTACACATTTTGCAAATGACTATTGATGTACAATTCAATGAAGAATACTCAGAAAAACAAAGTTGAGCAGAGTTAAAGCACAAACATGTATGTAAGGTTTGGTAAGTAGTACTATGTAAATGTATGTAATGTAATATAGTTTGGATGTACAATTTTACATGTATGTAGTAGTTTACAATAAATATACACTGATTTAATGTAATGGAATTTGTATGTAGTACTTTACTTACTGCTGGCAATGCAAATTATTACAATTCTTAGGTTCATAAAAGTAAGATGTACTGGATATACAATGTGCCAGCTGATCGGCACATTAGTTCATGTGTAGGCCAAGCACAATAGCCTGGAGCAAATTTTCATAATAATTTCATTTTGCTCTCTTGCACTTTACCGCTGATTTATTACGGTATTTACTGCCGGAAATTCTGAACTATTTATAATGAGAACAGCCTGCTTAGACATTAACTTGTAGTGTAACATTATGATGTAAATCATATTTTTCGTACATACAGTGACTTTACTTGACTGTGTGACACAGATGTTGCGTTGGAGCTACAATGGGAGTAAATGTATAAAGTTTTTTTTTGTAATGCAACAGCTTTGAAGAACACATGAGAAATTATATTAAAAAAAAAAAGGATAATATAAAAGTGAAACAATACTTTTAATTTAACAAGTAAAACATCAGAAAAACTGTTACTGTTAACAGAAGAATTGAAATTTATTAGATTTTCAATGCTTTTTCAAAACCATTAGTTAAAATTCCAACTGAAAACAAGCATACATTAATCTTTGTTACCTTCTATGTAGTCTGCTCCTCAGTGTCTCATGTCCCGTGTCCTGTTTGTTCACTGTGAACAAGGGAATTTTACGTCCTACATTGTGAAAAAGGCCATTACCCACAACTTCTTTCTGGCAAGCACACAGTGATACTGTACGATTCCCCAACTTCAGACATAGGGAAACATGGACATTACATGGTACATCAGTTTTACTATACTCTACAAATGACAGCAAATTATATTATACTGACAGCAACTGAGACATTTATGATCTGAAAACATTTTATCAGAACTGAAAGGCATCATTGTCATTAGAAAATGTTGAAATTCTGAGAGAAACCAATGGCACGGTAACTATGTAATGTTCATTTGAAGTAACCTCATGTGTTTATTTCAAATATCTTTACTCATTACAGGTTCTCTTTAATGTTTATGCTTCCATTACAATTATTTTTCAAACGTGGATAAATTCATTTTTTTTTCCCCATTTACAAAGGAAACAGCATTCGTTGTGCTTAGTTACTAACCGAAAGAACTCTCCAGATTTAAATTATGGTAAGTTAATATTTTTAAGATTTACAGGTGCAAAAAATAACGGTAATTACTTGTTTCATACAATTCACATCGCAACAATTTTAGAACATAATCATACACACCACTTCCCTTTAAATGTCCCTCAGGTCCACTGTAACCCTTTGCTGACAGCTCTCCTCTACCTTCCAACCTAACTACCGGACTTAATGCTCTCTATACCTATCAGCTGCGCTCACCTACCTATCCCCCACTGACTGCTCTGTGCTCTCTATACCTACCTACTGCATTCTTCTACCTAATTACTCCCACTGACTGCTCTCTGTGCTCATTATACCTACCTGCTACGCTCGCCCACTTCCAAAACTACCCATCCTCACTGACTGCTCAATTAATACCTACCTACACTGACCGACTCGCAATAACCATTCACTGCTCTCTATACCTACCGGCTGTTCTCTTCAACCTACCTGCACCCAATAACTGCTCTCTATAGCTACATGCTGCACTCTCCAACCTCTCCCACCTACATACCAACCCCCACTGAATGCTCTCTCTACTCTCTATACCTACCTTCTACGCTCTCCCACCTTCCCCACCACGCTGTTAGCTCTCTATTCATACCTGCTGAGCTCTGTCACCTACCTACCCTCACTGACGTCTATGTGCTCTCTATACATAGCTGCTGCACTCTCTAAACTACTTAACCCCACTGAATACTCTCTTTGCTCTCTATACCTACCTGCTGCACTCTCTAACCTAACTACCTACACTGACTAACGCCGGGCGGATCGCTCAGAAACAGCCGTGTCAGTCTGACGACAGAGCATACACACGCCGGACTGTCGCTGGCACGCCCACCCTGCGGGAGGCAACGACGGACCCGTAGTTGCCAAAAGTCCGGCGTGTGTACGGACCTTTAATGTTCTTTATAACTACCTGCTGTGCTCTTCCATCCACCTATAGCCACTGAGGGTTAGTAATATCAGGGTAAATTGGCAACATTCCATAGGTCGTTTGTAATATCTGTGCAATTTTGGTGTTCCCCACTTCTGTTAGCCAATTTCTGTATTACCTTGTGTGAATTTCTTAAATAAGATAAAGAGGCGTGTTGTAAGGGGTGTGGCTTGTTAGAGGGCAGGGCTTAGGGCACCATAGATTATGTGCCTATAGTCTCCTGAGCTGTAAATCCGGCCCTGAGTACAATACTTAAAGCACAACACAACCATTCGTTGTGCTTTGCGAACCCCTTACACTCATAGCCATCAACAATTTCATAAGAAATGACATTAGATATTACAAGTGTAAGTAAATGAACACACTAATGCATGTGAGAAGCTACTTATATACACAAAGAGACAGGAACAGAATATTTGCAATACAGAACATTACAATAACATTGGCACGTAAAGGGTTTTAAATTGTAAACAAGTGTAAACAGTCGCAAAGGAAAATGAAATATCTAACAGAGTGAAAACAAAAAATAAAATTATAAAAATTAGGAAGGAGTAATATGTGTACAACCAGGACACGTTAAAGCAAAAATGGGGCCCCTGGCCGAAATATACCTGGGGGACCCTCCCAACATATACCCCGGAACAAAAATCGGTAGTAGGGGACCTTTTCTGCAGCTGGTATAGTCAGGGTGTGAAGGCCCAATCGGTCGGAGCTCCACAGTCTTGCTATCCCAGCCTGCATGGGGGACATTGGTTTCAAAAGTTTCAGGAGTGGGGACCCCACAAAATAAAAAAAAAAAAAAAACCCGCAATCTGAACATAAAAATACAAATTTTGAAAAAAGGCCAGGAATCTTCATACAGCCATATTTCAGCTGTATAGCGATCCCTGGCCAAAGTGCTGCGGGTGCGTATAGACCCCCTGTAAAACCCCGTCAGAATTTTGTATTGCGCTTTCGCTTGATGCATGTAAAATTACACTATAGGTAGGTTTGCTACTTAAAGTTACATTTACCACATTTAAAAGTTAACTTTTTGACTTATAAAATTTAAAATACATTTTTATCAAAAACGATACTGTCTTTTTTTAAAAACATTGTTTTCCTCTTATTCATAATGATCTCCCTCACATATCCTGCAAATTTGAAGTTTCTAGCATTTAAGGTGGATTTCCTGTTAACCATCAAAGTCGGCAGGTTTATAAATGCATTTTTATTTTCCATTGGAAACTGTAAAATCAATTTTCTATAAAACTCGAAGGCAGATTCGAAATTTGTAATTTTTCGCTTGTAGTCACTGGAGGCCCCTAAAAGCTGTGGGGCAATGGGCCAGCGGACTCCTTTGCCTCTACGGTAGCGCTTGCCCTATGTAGAACAACTAGCTCTTAATTACAAATTATACCTTCTTCATAATTAAAAACAAAAAGTTTTGCAGTCAAAAAATGATGTTTAATGTATTCATAGTGTCCATTCATACAAATGTCGTTGTAGCGTTGCACACACGCATTGTCCGTAGAAAAATAATTGAAATTGTAATGCATACTCTCTACAAACATTTAGGAAAAATTTTAGAAGTATGCAATACTAAGATCTCATGGAGTAAGTATGACCCTATACACGCTGTATCGGAAATTAAGCACTATCCAGGTGCAAATCACATAAAATTGGAGCCCGGTTAATAATAACCATATATTACGGGGCTCAAATTCAAAAAGACTAAAAACACTGATTAAATACAAAAAAGCCTATTCCAAGATTTATACTGATTCTAACAGTTGCAAAATGATTATGAAGTATGATTTTTTCTATACATACAGCAGTGCTATATGAACAGCAATGATCTATTAACTATGTTCAAGGACAATATCGTAAAATCAAAAAAAAAATGAACTTTACAAAATAACAGTAGTAATAAAGATCTTGAATGATTAGTAAAGGCTAATCTATACATTACCGGTAATGGACATTATATTGTAATAGGTGATATTACTTTGCAGCTATATGTAATCGCTTTTGGAACCACTGGATTGAAATCTTTGATAACAAATAATGAACATGGTACATAACAGTTTATTGGGCTATACTCTGTAATATAAGGAAATAACAATTGATCTACTTTTTTTTTGGTTTAAGGCATCATCAACCCTGAGGAGCAACAAAGGGAAAAATGTCTTCACGCACGAAGGTTACATTTACTTATTTGATAAGTATAACAAGGAAAGAACACTTAAATTTTGGAGATGCACTAAAAAAAATGCGGCTAAAAAATGTACTGGTAGAGTGCATACAGATGCCACCACTGGAGCATTTATTAAGTTGGTAACTAAGCACAACCATGGGCCTTTACCTGCAGATGTTCATGTATCGCGCCTGAGGAGTGCTATGAAGGAAAAAGCCATTAGTACGGTCGAGCCCCCCTCTGTCATTATCAACTCTGCCTTGACTAATGTAACTCCCGCAGTGCTTGGTACTTTACCCAATAGGGAGTGTTTACGTCAGATGGTCCAGTACCAACGTAGACTTGTTTTGAGTCCAGCTCCGTTACCGACCAGACTTGATAATCTGATTATTCCTGAGAAATATAAGTATTATTCTGTGTCGGAAACGGAGTCGGACCTTTTCTTACTACATGATTCTGGGCCCTCTGACGAACATAGAATTCTAATTTTTGGAAGAAGTGTAAATGCTTCCTGGATGCACCAGGTAAAACACCTGTACGGGGACGGCACTTTCAAATGTGCTCCGGTACTTTTTAAGCAAGTCTTTATACTTCTTGCAGGAAGAGAGGACTATGTTACTCCTATTGTGTACAGCCTGCTGCCAAACAAGTTACAGTCAACTTACTATAAAATGTTTGCTGCGATCCACCAAATTTGGCCCTCGCTGAACCCCGAGTACTATTCCACGGATTTTGAGATTGCAGCCATAAATGCATTCAAGGCAGTGTACCCCTCCTGCAGTATTCATGGTTGTTTATTTCACTTGACGCGGAACATCAAAACTCAATTGGACGAGAGGGGACTACATCAAAAGTATTCTTTTGATCCAGAGTTTGCATTACATGCTCGCATGATCCCAGCTCTGGCTCTGGTCCCCGTTCCAGATTTGGAACCGGCAGCGGATGCCATCAAATATGAAATTGACCCCCTACTAAGACCAGTACTCGCGTGGTTCAGTAGAGTCTACATTGGAGTCACTGAGGGTCGGTCACATACACCTCGATTCCCGCCCTCCCTGTGGTCAGTGTATGAGAGGACACTCACTGGCCAGGATCGGACAAACAATATTTCAGAGGCAGCCCACCGAAGGATGCGGACAGAGATGGGACATGAACGACCAACCTTTTGGCGCTTCCTTGATAACATTCACAAGATTCAAAAAGGGCGCGATGCTGATCTTATGCAGTTCATTCGGGGGGAAGCAGCTCCCCCGAAGAAAAAAATATACAAGGATTCTAATAAACGACTGCTGAAGATTGCCCAGGAATACAATCGGCGAACATTCCTGGAATACCTAAGAGGGGCTGCATTAAACATCAATCTGGACTAAAACTAACAGACTCGCAGTTCTTTGCTAAAATCCTTGTATAAAGTTTAAAATGTAGGACTGTACTGGAAACCAAATTCTGACATCTTTGCATTGGACCTACACGTGTGCACAGGATACTCCAGAAAATTTGAAAATTGGGGAGTATTTCTAATTTGATTTGTAAAAGTGTGAAAGCAAGCATATTGTAACTGACGGTGCACTCAAAATGATACATAGAATGATTTTCTATTCTATGCAGGGCCGGGCCGAGGCATAGGCTGGAGAGGCTCCAGCCTCAAGGCGCAGGGTACGAGGGGGCGCAGAATTCATTCAGCTGTGATTCCTAATTGTGTTTGAAGCAGAAAGAAATAAGAAAAGGGGATACATGGCAGTGACTGCAAGCCAGATAACTAGATATTAAGGTGTTGGGGAGGTTGTGGGCCCTGTGGCGCCTCTTAGTCTAATAGCAATCAGTGTGTGACGGCTGGGGTGGCAGGGATGGAGGGGCGCACTTTGGTGTCTCAGCCTTGGGTGCTGAAGGGCCTTGTCCCGGCTCTGATTCTATGTGTAATACATGATTGAAGAAAGTTAGGAAATGTCCCAAAAACAAAAAAAATTCCTGTTAACGGACAGATTTGTTAGGATTAATTTGGAGGAAATGTACACATGTTGGATAGTACACGAACGACATTACTACATGTTTACAGTGGACCAAAACGCTTAAATTATACTCATGCAATAAATATAAAAAATTTACAATTTTGGAATTAAAAGCTCAAAAAGCAAGTCGATTCAAAAATCTGGTCCACTACTACTCTTACATACACCACATGTATTTAGTACCTGTAATAAATGGTTTGAAAAGGTTACAAACTGTTCAAAATAAATATTACATTAAGTGAAATGTACGTCATTTTTGTTAAAGGACATGTTTGTTTACTATAATTTTTAAGAGAGATACAACATATGTTTGAAATCCTTTTTTATTATGAATTTCAATGTACCAAATGTCAAACATGTGCATCATTTTCCCACCCCACCCGCCAAAAAAAAAAAAAATAAACAACAGTAAAAAAAAAAAAAAATGGTTTTGGGTTTCTTCTTTACTACTTGGTTAGTAACATGTTCTATTCCAATACAATTAGATATGTGGAGACAAGGGACAGTACATGTGTATGTGCAAAGTATGGAGCAGCAGCAGGTCACTTAACTACACATTAATTGACCATTGCTTACAGAGCAAAGGGGTGATGAGTCCATGAGGAGGACTCTGACAAAGAAAAATGGAAATAATAAGCAGTCCAGTAAGTGCATGACAACTTTGAATCAACAGAAGGGCACTTAAAGTAAACCTAAAGTCAGGCTTACAAAATCACCTTAACTTACCTGGGGATTACCTCGAACCACATGAAGCTGATTGGTGTCCAAGCTTACTACTTCAAACTCCACGCTGAGTCCATCAAATGTTGCTATTACAGACTCCCTATGCTGCAATAGGGGGACATATTCTAGGTGGCCAGGGACATATGATGGAGTCAGAGTGGGCAACGCTAAGCTTCAGGGGGCTGAGGGAAGCACAAGGTGAGTTAAACTCATTTTTTAAGGCTGACTTAGGTTCAGTTTCAATACACATGAATTGACCCGGTTTTTCAAAAAGGGGGGGGGGGGTTGTGGAGGACTAGGACTCTGCGTATACAAAACTGAAAACTGAAGACAAAGTACAAAACGTCCCAATGCTGGAGCTGCAGCAGGGCATTTGCATAAACAGAGATTGACAGTTGTTTGCAGAGATAAGGTAGTTTGGAGTCTATGGAGAGGAATATAGGTCTGTGTGTAGAGAACAGGACAGTATCTGCTGCTGACAGAGGCGGCCTTTGGGGGTGGGAAGTCGGGCAATCGCCCCAGGCACCACACATGAAGAGGGCCCCGCATGTCATGCCCACCATACCATGTTCACTTCGGTGGGGGTGAAGGAAAGGTCGACAGAAGTCTAGCTTTTTATGATCTGAGCAGTGTGTCATTTAAAAATACTCAGATTTTCCAATTTTATTTTAGACAATTTTTATTTTGCACCACACCCTCCACAACCAACACATTTTATTGATTAGGTTGTCATCTTCAGCATGCGTTACTGTGCTATGCCGTTTCAATTTTTGCATTCGCGCATTCGTGCAAGAGCCTCAGCATGAGGGCCCCAAGGGCATTTAGGTCAGTGAAGCATGGACTGTACCTATAGGGTGCTCGGGCTGGAGCTTCTAGAGTGGCTGGGGATTGGTGCTAGGTTTCATGGGGAGCTAGTGATAGGTAGAGGCTGGCTGGGGAGCTAGGGATAGGTACAGTTTGATTAGATTACGTATTGTAATTGTTCCTGTATTGTTTGTCTTAGGGGCCTTTAACAAGTTTTTAAACAATAATAAGGCATACTGCTTTATAGGTGGACAAGCCCATGACTGTGGTGGTACGGTACATGACCTTCACTTATGCATCTAGGCCCCATATATGACACTCACCCCAGGCCCCGCGTACTCTAAGGCCGGATCTGTCCGAGTCCTGACTCTAGACTCATAAATCATTCATTCCAAACATTGACTTTGAACAATGATTGTAAGTTATTTTTTGGGAAAAAAATTGAAAATACATAAAGGAAAATGCACACAAAACCATTCATCCCCTTTGCATGCAACGCATAATACACTTTGGAGTATGTATCACAGAACCATAAATTAAATATCAATAGTGAATTAATGCTGGATCCACACCGTACAATTTCATTGCAGGTTTCAGGTGGCCATACATTTGAAGATTATGTGCAGCTACCACCAACACAAAGATTAATGTCTAATTTAATCTGATTACAGGTAAATTGGTCTATAAATACAATCTGGCCATAAACTACAGGCCGATTCACGTCCAATTTCAGCAATAAATCGTCATTTAATCGGGTACACTTGAGGTGTGCAAGCATCCACTGGCACCACAATCAATTATGACTTTATGAATTTAGGTGATATTATGCATTAACTGACCTGTAACAGGTTCCACACAATGTCCCTCCATCTCGCGGGGGTAAGAACTGCGTACACGCTTGCGGCTCATAGCATCTCCGGTCTCACAGTATGCAACGACGGAGTGTATGCTGAACACGCCACGATGGATGGAAACGCATGGACACTAACAATGCACAGGTAACGTATAAATGTACACACTCCTTACATTTACACATTTTGCCGGAGGATGCAGGGGGCTGACACACAACTAAACAACTGATTTAAGACAGACATCTTCCAGCATGTGCAATAGACCAATTCAGCCAATTTCTAGCCTGCAATTGCATTCTTTGTCGGTCGGACATGCACTTGGACGCAACAATTTTCATAACATTGGATTACATTACTCACATTGGATGAATGATTGTTTGGTTGGTCGGATAATGTATGGCAAGCTTTAGCTAAAACCTAGTACCTAGCGCACCTAGGATCTGAGCATAGATTAATTATTTTACAAAGTGAATTAATGTATGTACTTTGAAGCTATTACAAAAATCTGGTAAGTCTGGTGCAAATAGTTAACAAAGGCTGCCATACACTGAACAATTCCCAACACATTGACCAGCACATAGATCCATCTGTGATTGAATCTGATCAAAGAGGGATATATTGGCTGCCTGCATAGACTGCTAAATTATTTTCAATCAATCTCACAACCGAACCCTTTAAGACATAGCCTGTTCCAGCCTGTGCACATACACAGGTCTCCGCTAGCTCTTCTGTGCTCTGGGGTCCAGCGCTCAAGCTTCACTTTACTTTCGGTCGGTGGAAGTAAAAAAAGAGTACACTGAGCTGTACTGTTTCAACCTCCACTAATATGGTGGTAAGAGAAGCCAGCCACACAACAGCGCGTAGAAGGGACACTAAAGACACGCGCATGCGGAACACTTAATGCATTGCCACTAGCGTAGGACGTCGCATATTACAACGCTGATATCAACGCTATCCCCACACGTCATCAATCAAGAAATATCTTCGCAATGGACACATACACGGGAATTTTAGATTTCGCATACAAATCGAACGTTCGATCAGCGTTTGCACATGAATTGCACTACAAATTCCATAACACTTATCCAAAAGGCTGTATATCGTGGGAAAAATGGGTAAGTGTATAAGCCCCTTTAATCCGGTCATGAAATTGCACTCAGACACACTATAGGAAAGATACAATACATGCCAGCCAGGCATGAACCATTTAATCTGCCGGGATCCAGTACAAATACCATACAACACTTCTTTCCAATGAATACCGAGTCTTTCATGATCCAGGTCAATTACATGAATAAATTCTGCTGTATATCACAGGACAATCAAGTAAGTGTATGGGCACCTTTAAGTCTGCCTTAAGCTGGCCACTAACGCTCCCATTTCTAGAGAAAAATCGTTCGAGCAATCAGAAATTCTGATCGGATTGGTTGTAAATAATCTCCATTGGTGGACAAAATTGATTATGAACGAGTGATGGTGGTCGTGATAGATAGAAAAGCAAAGATTGGTTAGTTGATGGTGTAGTGAACGATTTTTCGTCCTAACAGAATTTCGGATCGCTCGAACGGTTTTTCACTAGAAATGGGACAGTTAGTGGCCTCCATTGCTATTGCACTAAGCAAAACTTTTTTTTTTTATAACATACCTAGTACTCAATGTGAAACAAGTGAGTGGCTTGCAAATGAGAAATTAACTCATTCAAAGTACTCACAGTCAGCCACTGCTGATGGAGCAACTATGAGATTCATTATGAAGACTGATGGAAGTGACTAGCACCGACTCCACGGTACAATGAATAACGATTCCGTCATGATCCAGTTCTAATCCTATGATTGGAATTGTTATAATGAAACAATTGCATGAGATGAAACGAACTTTCATTAACATTGTAAAGTAGCACTATGGGCTATACTTACACGGCCACATATCCGATCAATGACGTATGGGCAACTGCTCATTAATATTACTATTAAAACCATGAGGGTCATTTAGGGTTATAAGCTACCAAGGGACTCCGTATGACAGACGAATGTATATTATGGCCTAAAAAATTTTTTTTAAAAGGTTTTAGCATAATATGGGCTACTACAAGCGCGCAAATTGGCGATCTGGGCTAGGAACGGAGTCGGTACTACAGACGACTGTATAATATGGGCTACAACAAAGCTATTTAGAAAGGTTTACTTCTATATGGGCTACGAGAAGCACTAGGAACGAAGTCGGTACTACAGACGACGGTATAATATGGGCTACAACAGAGCTATTTTGAAAGGTTTACTTCTATATGGGCTACAAGAAGCACGCTTTGGATATATGGGCTACGACTATACTGGGTATTACAGGCAAATGTATATTATGGGCTAATACACAGCTTTTTGGAACGGTTTTAGGTAAACATGGGCTACAAAAAGCACAATATGGGCTACGACTATACTGGGTATTACAGGCAAATGTATATTATGGGCTAATACACAGCTTTTTGGAGCGGTTTTAGGTAAACATGGGCTACAAAAAGCACAATCACTTTTTGAATAAATTGTCATATAAGGGCTACAGCTGTCGCTGGTTTGAAGGCATACTAGCGATAGTTTCACACTTTACAGGCTACACCAGGTGGTTTCTGTAGCTGAGTTGCTGTAACTGTTTATGGGTTACACTGACATCGGGATCGAAGTTGACGAAATTCGTGTACATGGGCTAGAAATCGGTTCACTTTCATATGGGCAACAAAAGAAGGATCACGTTCATAATTGAAGAGAACAAATATGGACTACACATTTGGCCTTTTATAGCCGCTGTTAAAAAAAAGGAGTACTACAAAGGGATCCCTTTGGGGATACCTTTTATAACCAAAATGAAGGATCCGTTTCATGGGCTATATATATGGGTTATATAAAAGGGATCCCCGAAGTGAACTGATATAGGTAAAAATATATGGGTTATATAAAATGGATCCCTTATATCCCTTATAAATCGGCTATACTATGATGTATTTTATAACCGATGTTACATGGGCTACACTAGGCGCCCTAGCTGTAGCCGAATTAATATAAATATAGGCTCCACCAGGCGCCCTTTTTTACAGGCGCCCTTTTTAACCGATCCCATACCTACCTGTTGTATTCAGTGCGCCCACCTACCTACGTGAGTGCACGCAATGTGATATACCACTCACACATTGTATTAGTCAAGTCAGTGCCTACCTTTCACTTCATCCCCCCCAATATGGCCAAAACAAAAGGCAGAGACAGGCCACCTGGCAGGTCTGTTCGAAGTCGCACTGTTGTGATTTTGTGCAGCCCTCGACCAAAGTACAGTGTTCAGAAGAAGGCACGTGTCATCAACCCCCATCTACCTCAAATGAGAGCAATGCCATCTGTACTCTCTGCCACTGAAAATTGAGCCGTGGAAAGACCAAGACCCACGTAGGGACAACTACCTTACGAAGGCACATGATTGCAAAGCACAAACTGCAATGGGATGACCACCTGATGAAAAGCTGCACACAAAAGCAAAGCCACACACCGTAGTGGAAGATACCAGGCCACAATTTTTTCTCAAAAAAGGCAATACCTAAACTGTACTGTGATGTTGAAAGGCAAGTGGTCCCTACTCTTTTACAGCTGAAACGACAGGTAGACTTCAATCTACAAATGGAAAGATCTATCAGATGCCACAGTCATGAGATAGATCCTCCCTACCTCTTAGATATTGATTTGCCAAAAATCCATACCTAGTCTCCAATTTGGGTCAGCTTCTCCTACATCTCCCTCTATCCTGCTGCACTATCCACCAGTCATTGTAGATTATTATTCAACATATGTACACCAACTCTGTTTTCAATTATGTAGATTACGGTAACTGTATTATATTTGTTACAACACTGCCAACCATGATGAGTTCAAGTTTATATTCTTGTTCTATTGTACCACCGGATGTTACAAGCTTGCCATTTGCCAGTGTTGAAATGTTTGTTACCTTTTTATGTTCTTAAACATTAATACAAATGTATTGATAAAAAAAAGAAAGGCAAGTGGTGACATCTCTGGCACACAGCGTTGGGTCAAGGGTCCATCTGACCATGGATGCCTGGTCTGTAAAGCACGCTCAGGCCTGCCCGAAGACCAAGTCAGTCCCCACACACAGCATCTCTGCCTGAACGGCGTGTGACTGCCTGCCCCAAAACTAAGTCGCTCCCCACACAGCATCTCTGCCCGCAGGCTGGTTGACTGCCTTCTCCGCCACCACCAACAGGGTCCAGGACTCCAGGTGGATTCCTGAATTTTTAAGGCCGCTGCTAGCAGCGGCCGCTATAATAATTTTTCTGGTGCGTGTACATGCCTGCCTAATTTTTCTGGCTGCACTGCAGCTGCAACAACAAAACAAAAGGCATGTAAATGTGTAAATTCCCCTTGGTGAACATTACCTTGAAGGGGCTTGCGTATCACAATGAAGCAATGACCACCAGCTATATGAGTGTCTCGGAGGGGGGGGGGGGGGGGGGCACACCCAAGATAATAAGGTTGTTGCTTCATTGTGGACAGACCAAATTTGATTTCACTGTTCTGTCATTCAGCTACCTCAACCCGGCGACCATATGGGTTGGAAAGCCGCCATCACCTGCACTCTCATCATGGTGCGCACCAGTCCAGCATGGCCATCACTATACAAACAGCTGTTTGCGATGCATTACACAGTGAGTTTGGTGTGTCAGTGTGAAGCAGTACTCTAATTACACTCCCTGATTGATGTATACACATGTAAGCAGTGCTGCTCATCAGGATTCCGGATATCCGGGTAACCCGGATATCCGTCCATTTTTACGCTATCCGAAACTGATTCCGGATTTCTCTAGAAATCCGGCTAAGCTATCTGCGGATATTTGGCCGCATAACCCGGATATTTACGGATATTGCGGATATCTGGATCCAAAATACGGCAACTAAGGAGCTGACATCCTGGAGCCAATCAGAGGGCTCCCAGCAGAAGCCCTAGCAACCAATCACAGAGGGGAACCCTGGCCAGCCCCACCTGACCTCATTGAGCCAATCAGAGGGCTCCCAGTCTAAACCCTGACACCCAATCACAGAAAGGAACACTGGCCAGCCCCCCTGTATAATAAGGAGGGCTGCCATGATGAGACATATCGTATTAGCTTGCTGAATGCTCACTGAGAGACATGCTCCAGTGCTGGTGGCCTAGCAAGGGGACTGTACACAGTTATGAAACTAAATCTGTTCAGTGATTTACCCCTTCATTACTATCACTACACTATTGTTAAATCGTTAATTAGCTTGATTGATGTCATTGTATGACAGTCAGAGTGTGTGCTCCAGTGATGCTGGCCTAGCAGTGATAAGCCGAAAGCTGTTCAGTGATTAACCTCTTCACTATCACTACACTATTGTTAAATCATTAATTAGCTTGATGTCATTTGTGTGACAATCAGAGTGTGTGCTGCAGGCAGCTGCTATGTGTCTGTGTGTGTGCTGTGCACAGACCAGGCCAGCTGCTGCCTGCTGACCAGTTATTAGCCTTAGGTATAGGTTAGGGATTAGGGGATAGGATTACTGTGTTATTGTGTAGTTAGTACTGTAGTACTGCAGTCAGTGTGCTAGTAGTTGTTAGAGTAGTAGTACTACTGTGTTAGCTTTCTACAGAACTGCTGTGCTGTGAGCAGAGGCAGTGTGACAGTTAGTGTGCACTAGTGTCTTCTCCTCTGCTGTCTGACTGTCGCTCGGCACTTGGCACGTGTCACGTGGCACTTGGCACGTGTCACTTGCCAAGTGGCTGGTGGCACTTGCCAATTTCTGGAAAGGTCCATAGGCCCAAGCCTTGGGCGGCTGCAGCCAAAGGGGGCACCTGGACATGAAACAGGGTATATTACATATGAATGAGGAGGCTAAATGTGTGGAGGAAAACATGAAAAAGGGAAACTGATGCTCAAGGGAGCTGTTTATAAAAGAAAGGGACTGATGTACATGAATGATACACTTGGAAGAGAGGGCTGCACATGGAATGGGAGGAGCACAAGAAAGGGAAACTACAACACACTTGTCATAAAAAGTATGAATCCGGCCTTGAGTAGGGACACTTTGAAGACATGCCATCTGCTATACCTCCAGTCACGCCTCCACCACACCCTAAGTGATGCACACCACAAACAATTCTAAGACAGAATACATGGTGTTATACTTCAAATCACACGGGTCCTTCCTATCATCGTAGTTTACCTTCATATCTACATTTGAATAATATATACTGTATATATTGGGGAAAAAGTTCAGTGTTAATTGAGCACATTTTCAGCAAAAAGATACATACTGTATACTGTATTTACAGTGTTCAGTAGATCAGTTGTACCAGAGGGACAGGTGAAGAAGAAATAGGGACAGAAAGAGTGGTTCCCAAATTGTGACTTTCCTCATAAAAGGGGACAGATGGGAGCTGTAACTCAGGGAAGTACAGTCAAGCAATTTCTGGTCCGGTGAGTACAGCCCTCTAGCTGGCCAGGAACATTTTACTATAGCTTGCATTGCTGCTGATTTTTTTTTCTTTACAGTGCACATCTGCCATAGTGTGTACCAGGGATAATGCTGTAACATGATGCTGTGCTAGAGAGGAAGTGAGTGAAACCATGTGCAGGCTGGGCCAAATTCAGCAGTTCAATTCACAATACAACATCAAAAGTGTTATTTAAAACAGTCGTTTAGTTGGATTTTATCAGCTTTAGATTTTGAAATAGTGAAGAAACTGGGATCTGTCACAGCTTTTGTGCAGTGATGGGCTCAGGAGTAATTACGAGTGTCTAAGCACTCAAATTCATGATTTAAATGAGGCTTAATTGCCTCAGGTGTGTGGCGGGGAAGTAAAGGGTTTTGCCCATAAGTCTTTGGTATAGCGTGCGCTCCAAACAGCTTGCACACGTCCTATTGGATGCGTTGCAAGCGTCACTAAGCGCACTTCCTCCTTCTGGCTTTAAATCACGAATCCGAGTGCTTAGACACTTGTATTTACTTGTGTGCCCATCACTACTTCTGTAGAAGAAAGGTTGATGATGAGTCTGTGATTCCAAAAGCAAATGCAGTATTCTTGATGTATGGCTAGTAAAGGTCTTTATTTAGTTTCTGAATGAACTACATTTTTACTGCACAGTCTTATCGATAGGCATGCAGTGCCATTATCACAATAAGTGAAGGATAGATGGCGGGATGTGCTGAGGCACCCCAATTGTCATTCCAGAAACTCCTTGTTGTCCTGTATCTGAAAACAGGCTAACTCATAATAATTTGTGTGAATAGACAAATATATAAACAAATAACATGCTTCTCTTCTGAGGGGTAGGTCAGAAATGCTGATTTCTGTTTCCACGGAAATACCGTTTCTGAAAATGCCGATTACCGATACTGCAGCATACCGTCAGTAATCTGATTTCTGATTTTGAATTCTGACTTTTTGAGACTTTTAAATAGTTCCTCGAATTGGCTAAATGCTTCTGACTCAGTAGAATTGGACCAATGAGACAATGCAGAATTTTTCCATGAAAGTCAGATTGCTGCAGTAATTAGAGACCAATCACAAGACTTGGGTACTACTGACTATTTTTTGAGTCTACTGATTGGTCTATAATTACAGCAGAAATCCGATTTTCCTGGAAAAGCTCTGCATTTTCTGATTGGTCCAATACTACCAAGTATTTTCGATTTTCCAAATTACAGAAATTTAGAAATACTCGGTAGTATTGGACCAATCAGAGAATGCACCACAGAAATTTTAGGCCAATCAGAAGAATGAAAAAATATTTGGTACTATCCGAGTCTTTTGATTGGTCTATAAATACCGCAGCAATCGCAGAAAAATTCTGCATCCTCTGATTGGTTAATGCTTTGGCGTTCTGTGTCTGAGTTAGAATTACAGAATTGCAGTAAAATGGATTTCTGCGTAAATCCGATTACTGAATGATGATTACCGAGTTCCAATTTTCTGATCAGAAATCCTATTACCTCCGATAACATGAACCTCAGTTTTGTCAGCATTTAAAAGTTTTAGCCAGTTATCATTCATCCCCTCCTGAAGCTCAGCTAAGCAAACATTTATATGTGGGGTAGGGTCTGTGATGCCAGGTTTGAATAATGAATATAGCTGGGTGTCATCAGCATAGCAATGATATGTCAGGCCATGTTTTTGTACGGTTTTTCTAAGTGGCAGCGTGTACATGGTGAATAGCAAAGGGGATAGTATCGCTTCTTGGGTTATACCATGTTTTAGGGGTACAAGTTTGGAGAGTAAGGGCCCCAAGGCTACCCTTTGTGTTCTGCCAACCAGGAAGGAGTTGAACCACTGGAGAACTAAGCCATCTAGGTCACAGGACTCTTGTAGCCTGTAAAGCAAGATTTCATGATGAACTGTGTCAAAAGCCGCTGAGAGGTTGAGCAAAATCAGGATGAAACATTGGCTCCTGTCTCTGGCCATAAGCAGATCGTTGCAGATGTGGGTGAGGGCTGTTTCACAGTTCACAGACTTTCATGTACTAAAAACATTGCATTAAAATCTACTAAAAACTAGTGTCCCCTTGATAAATCTTCACCTGTTGATCATGTTGATCAAAACTCAATCAAGAAAGTTTTTTTTCTCTCCTCAATTTACTATGGTTGTGAGTGTGTGTGTGTGTGTGTGTGTGTGTGTGTGTGTGTGTGTGGGGGGGGGGGGCATTGCTGAGACCATTGGGTGATTGAAGGCCATATAGCTTTGTACAGCATAGCATAAAGCAATAAAAAGCTAGTGGTGGCAATGTTCCAGCTAAATTCTGATCACCGTACTAACTGCTGGTCACTACAATATACCTATCACTACCTGCCAGCCACTACAGCCTACCTGTCACTACCTGCTGGTCACCACAATCTACCTATGACTACCTGCCGGCCACTACAACCTACCTGCTGGCCACTACAATCTACCTATCACTACCTGCCAGCCACTACAACCTAACTACAAATCATGGGGGCCCCGGCAAAACTTTGATTTCCCTAGCATACCCCTGGTGACCCCCAGCCTGGGAGACCACCTTGCAGGGGTCACAAAACAAGTGTAGACATTATCTTCATACCTATAACAAGTGTAGCCACAATATTATATTATGTATTATACATAATAAAGACTGTTAATAGGTTCAGTGGTGCTGGTTTTGGACCTTTTTCTTTTGGGGAAAACTTTTATTGTGCTCATAGCACACTGCATAGGTGTTGATGCAAATCTTTCTTTTTGCAATTTTTATTACTTTTTTTTCTGTAAATTTTTACTCTTTATTTGCCGCCCTGATATTTATTTGATGAATGTGTGGGTAAGCCACCATCTGGTTATGTGAGGGATGAAAATGTATTTAGAAATGTGTGTGCATTCCTATTAACTACAATGAAACTTTGTAACAGCCTTGGCTTCAAAAGAGCAATAATGCTCACATTTGAGCATCTGACACTACACAGCACAATCCCACCACATAGTAAACCAGGGTTTTAGCTTCAGAGTCCCTAGGAGCAGCATTGTTTTTTTTGTTTTTTTAAATAATGTTATAGAGAAGACAATGGGAATGGCAGTGTTAGGCAGAGAAGAGATGGATAAGGGTATGGTTGTCAAAAGGACAGGGAATAGGGTAAGTGTTAAAGTAAGATGGGGGTTACAGCTAGTCCTCATTTACAGTGAGGCATTATGGTTCAATGCAATGGATGCGCGGTAACGTTGCACTGAAATGTAAAACCTATGTGATGTTCCCAGTGCATGCAGTTCAGTGTGAGCTAACAGTGTGCGGCATCCTAATGCACTGCATACAGCGTGTTACCTGCAAAACGCGTTAACAGTGGCAGACTTTTAATTGACTGTATGCTTCACTGTATGCAATGCAATGAATGCATAAAAAGTGTTGCAACTTTTCCATTCCATTGCATTGCATTCCTGCTTTTACAGAGAACACAATGCAACAACAACTGTGAACAAAGCAGTGCTGGTCGTAATGGAAAAATCTACGCTTACGGATCATTACGCGTAATTTTACGCTATTACGCATTATGCAATTACGGTTACGGCGTAGGAAATTATCTACGGTACATCACTGTAATTACGCGTAAACTTACGCAGTTACGCGTAAGGATACCGTAATGTAGGCGCTTACACTATGATGTTACGCGTAGTGCCGTAATACCCATTAATGCGTATTTTTTTATGCATACGGACGATATGTACGCAATAGCAGTGATTGTGACAGTTATTGCGTACATATCATTCGTATGCGTCAAAACGTACGCTTATACTGAAGGGCGGGAGAAGATACTATTGGTTGCTTAGGATGTTAGTACGTTAGTAATTACGCGTAAAATTACGCGTAAGTGTTCGTAAAATTACGCATACCTAGCAATTACGGTAGACAGTGTAATTACGATACCACTTTACTGCTTACGCGTAAATAATTACGCGTAAGACCGTAATTTACGCATAGCGCTTACGCGTAAATTTATATTGAATTACGATGCGTAATTACGCTCATGCGTAATTTCGGCCCAGCACTGGAACAAAGTCTAAAGCTGAATACTCACCACCCAACAGAGTAAGATGGACCCAGCAACATCCCCCTAAAGACGAGGGTTTCACAATCCATCTCTGGCCGGCGGGTACACGCAACATCACATGGCGGCACACAAAGGGGGAGGCAGGAAATTTGGGCGCATAAGGCAGGTGGACAAAAAGGGCGCCGCCATTCACTCCCATAATAAATATCGTTTAATGGGGGCCCAACAGGAAAAAAGGGCGCCGGAGAAAAATAACGTTTTAAAAGCGGCGCCCGGAGACTTTTAATGTTTTATAACTGCTTCTCATGATTACACATTATTTAATGATTTATAATTTTTTTAAACATTATTTTTAAACGAAAAACAGTACAATATTTTTTTAGGCACCACCAGGGCGGTCTTAGGGTTAGGCACCACCAGGGGGGTTTTAGGGTTAGGCACCACCAGGGGGGTTTTAGGGTTAGGCACCACCAGGGGGGTCTAGGGGTTAGGGGTAGGTACAGGGAGGGTTCTGTGTGAGAGTAGGGTTAGGTATAGCTTTAGTAACATTCTTATTAATGTTTTATAAAACGTTATTATAAATTTCACTTTTTAAACAGGGAAGATTAACGTTTTTACAATTGCCGATTTCATACACATTATTTAATGATTTATAACTTTATAAAACATTTTTAAACGAAATATAGCACAATTTTTTTTTAAACGTTATTCATGCTTATCGTTTAAAACCCTGCGCCCTTTTTTCCCGGCGCCCTTTTTTAACGTACGCCACTAAGGGAGTGAATGGGAAGTCAAGTGATTGTGGTACTTTGCATGGAGTCGTTGAAGATCTTAATCACTTGACGACCACAGTGGTAACCCCCCTTAACGACCAGGCTAATTTTTGCATTGCTTCGCTGTGCAGGCTTTTCAGCCTCCTGCACAGCCCAGCTTAGGAGCCCAGCGAACGGACTCACCTCATTTTTTTCGTCCCTTAGGGGACATGCCGCCGGAGGGGTCCGATCGGTGCAGGCTTTCTTTTTTTTTTCTTCAGCCTCAGCGAGGCTCTCTGTCTCCGCGTCCCCCTCCTTCCCCTTCCCTCCTCTCCTCCGCTCACTAAGTTTGGAACAGGACGGCGATCCGTCCTGTTCCGCCTCTCATAAGCATCAGCCTATGAGAGGAGGGCGCTCCCCGGCCAATCAGAGGCCGGGGATCGCGATCTGTACAGCGATGCGTCCCTCGGCAGCGCTGTACGCTTGTAAACACAGGGGATTTCTTTCCCCTTACGTTTACAAGCAGCATGCTAGCCGCGATTGGGGGCTAGCAGGCTTTTCACGGAACTCCGTTCTGTGAAGCGGCAGGGAACTATCGCGCTTGCGCGTGGCCGTTTCCTGGGAAACTTTAGTCCCAGGACTTGACACCAATTGGCGTTAGGTGGTCCTGGGGCTGCTGCCACGGTCACGCCCATTGGCGTGGGGCGGTCGTAAAGTAGTTAACCTCCCTAGCGGTATGGACAGAAATGTCCGTTCAAAAAAACATGCTGTGAACAGTATAAACATGCATACACATCAATACTCTCCTGCACTGTATACTAGACCCTTGCTTGACACATTTTGGCAAGTTACAGGGAAAAAAAAGTTTTAAAAATAAATTTTATCACTGTTTGCACAGAAATCCTGGGGAAATTGAACGCTGGGAAGGTTAAAGATTGTTGGAAATCATTGGGAAAATCACATAGTGGGTATGCGGCTTAAGGGTCAATTTTTTCAGGCAAGTTCTAAGATACCTGGTCCATAAATTTAAAGGTAAATTCCTGGAATTTATTAAAAACTACTAGCTCCTGCTTCCCTGACAACCTCCCTATCCCCAAACACGCACACATAGTCTTTCTCAATCCCACATACCTACACCAAACCACGATGTCACTTTAGAGCGTACATATTGGGCCAGTGCACACCAAAAACCTCTAGCAGATCTGCTAATGCTAGAGGTTTTTGAAGCAGATTTTCAGAGCGATTCCTAGGCATGTTTAGAGAGATTTTCTAAACATGCCTAGCGTTTTTGGAGTGTTTTTGTGTAGCAGATTTCATATTTTGTTACAGTAAAGCTGTTACTGAACAGCTTCTGTAACAGAAAGGCCTGGAAAACGGCTCTGATCTAGCATTTTTCAGAGTGGTTTTCCACTTTCCTATACTTAACATTGAGGCAGAAACGCCTCAGAAATCAAAAAAATGCTGCAGGACAGCAGTTTGCGTTTGGGGGGGAAAAGGAACTGCTCTGGTGTGCACCATCTCATTCACTTTCATTAGCCAAGCGGTTTTCCCCCTGAAAGCGGTTTAAAAAACGCTTCAGAACCGCTCTGGTGTGCACCAGCCCAAAGTTTGGCCTCCGGTGAGTTGGGCACAGGGCGAGATGAATGATGGCTCACCCTGCTGCAGCAAATTTTTCCCGGCAGCGTTAAATACTATTACCCCTCTGAGTTGTTGCAACTTGTAGGGAGATGTAACTTGTGTGGGGCACACATCATAGCACTAGTACTATGGCGGTGCCTAGCTTCGGCGATCGGTGTTGAGCGCCCTGCGCGGAAGTAACCTGCTTCGACTTTAGAGGCTTAGTTCCAGTCACCTGATTGCCAAAATAAGCTGGAAAATCAGGTACTTGTGGCAGTGGCGTAACTAGGAATTATGGGGCCCCATAGCAAAATGTTTATGGGGCCCTCAGAACTAGGCATTCTTGATCAATGCTACCTGCCCCATACCCTATTGATATGGGTTGATTGGGCAATTTACATTCCTGTGCAATATACACTGTGTTCTGTGTATAGTACTTGGACTAAGAGACAAAGTCAAAGGGTGGAGAAACAAAGGAAAGTAAACAGTAAACACATCAAGTACAAACTGAGCCCCCTCTGCTTCAGGGCCCCATAGCAGTTGCTATGGAAGCTATTGCTATGCCCCTTACTTGTGGAACAAAGTTTCAGAATGTCTGTGTGAGAGAACGCGGAAAAGCCGCCGCGTGTGCTGACAGCAAGGCGGCTGATTCCGCGCCCAATGCGGCGGTTTGCACGCGGAAGCGTGCGTCTGGTAACATGGCAGAACGCGGAAAAGCCGCCGCATGTATTGACAGCAAGGCAGCTGGTTCCGCGTCCAGCGCGGCGGGTTGCACGCAGCAGCGTGTGTCTGGTGTGGCTGAGTCTGTTAGTTCACTCAGGCTTAGGAAAACGCGCGAGCGCGCTGAGAGGCAGAACTTTTATGGTGGACACGGGGGGATCAGCTGACCAAGCTAATCAGCTAACCCCAGAGCTGGTAACTATTGGTTGATCACTTAAGGGTGGCGCCAGAGAGCACTACTCCATATATAGTTACTGCTGGCCAGTCACAAGTTGTCTGCCGTTGCGAACACTACGTGGAAGCACTCAGACCTTAGTCAGATCCAACAGTGTGTTTGAACCAGGAGGACCTGGGAATTCACACTGAGACAGATTACTTGTATTATCATTCTGTTATTCTTCAGACTGGTTCCAGGGTGTAGAGACCACGGACCTCACACCCAGACTAGGGAACTTGTGTTATCATTCTGTTATACATTAGACTAGTTCTAGGGTGTAGAGACCACGGACCTCACACCCAGACTAGGGAACTTGTTATACACCAGACTAGTTCCAGGGTGTAGAGACCACGGACCTCACATCCAGACTAGGCATTGTTTGATATCTGTTATGACTTATTGCTTTCCTGACTACTCCTCTGATCTCTGATTCGGTAGGTAGACTAGGGAACTTGTGTTATCATTCTGTTATACATTAGACTAGTTCTAGGGTGTAGAGACCACAGACCTCACACTCAGACTAGGGAACTTGTATTACCATTCTGTTATACATCAGACTAGTTCCAGGGTGTAGAGACCACGGACCTCACACCCAGACTAGGCATTGTTTGATATCTGTTATGACTTATTGCTTTCCTGACTACTCCTCTGATCTCTGATTCGGTACCTTGCACATCTGATATTCCGTTGCCAAACCCTGCTTGCCTTGAATACCGAATCAGCCTTCTGTCTCTGTACTTTGTCTGTCCGGATGTTGCCGACCTGGCTTGCCCGACCTCGAGAGCTATCTCTCCCCTTAAGAGACAGTCTCCGGATCAGATAGAGATATATACCGTCAGGTGTCACTCACTCTCTGGTCCTTCCTACCACCAGCCTGACTCCACCCCTTGGAGAGTCTCAGGCTGCTGGAAGGTTCCTGTACTCTCTAAAAGCAGTATTGCCTATACTGCCAAAGTAACCTGCTCATCAGGTGTGTTTCTCAAAGTATTACTGTTACACCAAACACTCTTATATACATAGGTGTCCAGAGGTTAGTAATATATCTGTATTGTCGGTGATTCTGCAGATCATCAATAATCAGGTATATATCTGTTTTCTTGGTGATACTGCAGATCGTTACAGTCTGAGAGTAGCTACTTGTGTTAATATCTTATTACAGTCAGTACAAAAAATTGTGTTCTTTTTTTGGTTACATTTTTAAGGACGATACTTGCAGTTTTTCATCTTACTATATTGTGGCCGTGAATGAGTGCACTTATAAAGCATATGCCCATGCACGGTGTTGGGAAATGCAAGCAAAAACATATCTGTTTGTTTCTTATAAGTATGAAAGAGGCCTAAGCAAAGGGAACAGTAATTAAAATAAATTGCAATAACTGATATAACTTAAAAAATAATTTAATTTAATATGCCAGCCAGCTTTTCTTTAGTTGCGCATAAGAGGCGTATTCAGTTTTACCTACGCTGAGACAAGCACAATGCCTCCCTGATTTCAAGGTGACTTGTTTGAATGCTGTAATGTCCCAGCTCCCATCATTAAAAGCAGATAAATGAGTATCAATTATAAATGGGTAATCAGAACCTTTAATAGTGTTCTAATGACATCTGCAAAGTAGGTTTTGTGCAAAGACAGTCCCACGTAGAAACACCTGTAAGTGTTAAAGCTAGACTTATATTTAAGCTATAATTTGCTTTAATCCCTTAACTGATGGATATGTCTTTTCAGCTCAGTGTTGAAAGACAATTTAATCATATATATTAAGGCAGCATGGTGGTGGTTATGGATAAGATTAATTGATAGGTATTTTATCAGACGTTCCCTGACAGCCTAACACAGGCATATTTCAATTAGAACTCCTGTTGAATAGAAAGGCAGTATATTGTTTTTTAATGAGGAGCTGTTGAAATTATTACATTTAACCAATTGATCCTATAACATATTTTCATGTAATGGAAGCTCACATGCATCACTGAAGGACATCTATACAACTGTGTCAGTTTCGTAAGAACAAAAGTTCATACGCATCTGTGGATATATGACTTGGAACTGAGCCTTTCAGCCCAGGGCCTAAACAAAATAAACAGAGAGTGGTCCCATGTTTGCTCTTTTCTATCTAATGTGCAGACACCTTTACAGTGTTTCTTATTTTTCTTTATTTATTTTTGCTCAACTCAAAGCACAGCTCTAAACATACCACAGAGGCTGAATTTTTCAAAAGGTGATTAAAAAACATGGCCTGTGGAAGATGCAGTATGCTCATGGGTAGGGACGTAACTACCATGTATGGGGTCCCCTGCAAATAAAGATTGCATGGGGCACCCTGGGTTCACAGCTCCCCCCCCCCACCCAAGGGACCAGGCAGGCAGCCAGTAAACAAACATCCCCACCACCGCCTCCCACCATGCACAGTAGTGCAGGGAATGTTATATTTACCTGCTTCCAGCGCCGCAGATTTCCATGCATCACAGTAGCAGCACTCTGCTGCCATTCACCGAGCTTCTGATCCCATGACTCACGTCAGTCATGTGAAAGGTTGCTGGTGAATGGCAACAGAGATGGTTTGCTGTGATAGACGGAGGAGACTCAACAGGGAGAGAGTGTAATATTACCTGCTTCCAGTGCTGCGGTTCTCCGCCATGCATCACAGCACACTCTCTCTGCTGCCATTCACTGGCTCCCTATCACATGACTGATGCGAGGCGTGGGCACAGGTGCTCGGTGAAGCACAGCAGAGAGTGCTGTTATTGATTTATCGTGTTTTTCATGAATTTTCATATCGGAAAAAAGGATTCCTTTCGAAATGACTTTGGCAAAAATTCATAACCAACACTTGTTCGGATGCCGCATACTGTTAAACTGCACTAGCTGCAGTGCGAATGTCACATAGGTGGTGCATTGCTGTATAGAAAGACGCATTACAATGGGGTTGCTATGCCGCACCCCAGCACACCACTACCAACCTAGCCTATGGCTCTGTTTGGGGGTCTGAACCATGGTAACTTAGGCAGGGAAATCAGCATCTACAGTATAAGAATCCGTGGTTCACTTATTACCTTGATAATTCTATACTAAATCCTCTGCTCCTAAGAACCAGCGACATTTAGGTGATCTTTAAAGTACTACTGAATTGGTCTTTAATACTTTTAAAATTGTTTTATTACTGGTGCTGTGTCAAAGTTACAGCACACAGCACCATCATCCCCCCCCCTCCAACACCTCCTGTGGGCCCGTTTTGGCAACAACTATGAGCTGGGAGGAAGTGACAGTTATTCCTCCCCTCTGCACGTCCTTAACTCCGCCCCTCCACTTGCCGCTATAGCTCCATATTTGGTTCACTGCACACAGCACGCAGGGTAGCGGGCTTGCGATAATTGAGGTCGGATGGATATCTGACCTGAATTATCACCAGCCTGCACACAGTGCAGCTACGCTGCGCGCTGTGTGCAGTGAAACAAATTCAGAACTATAGCGGCGAGTGGAGGGGCGAAGTTATGGACGCGCAGAAGGGAGGAAGAACTGTCACTTCCTTCCAGCTCATATTCGGCATTCTGCCTCAGTGGAAGACTTAGACTGAGCAGAATGGGGTCCGCAGGGGGTACTGGAGGGGGGAGGATGGTGCTGTGACTTAGTCACAGCACCAGTAGTAAAACATTATTAAAGTTTAAGGGGAGGGGGGAACCGGGTCAAGGGTACTTTAACAACATTTCCAGTGTGAAGAACGTGGTACAGCATAAGGGGATTTGAAAGCCTGATGTGAGTAACAGTAGCAGAAATCAGGCATGGAAAGGGTTAAGTGATATAATAAATTTCCCATTATATAGCACCAATGTTCATCGATGGCTCTGGCCTTTCCGTAAATGCCATTTTGCTTTTGGCAAGTGTACAAATCCCTAGCAGCATTTTCAGGTCAAAACATTTTTTTTCCATGCCAGAAAATAGCTGTCAGATTTAGCAGTATGCTTCCATGTGTAGAAAGGGAACAGAGAGGCAATTTATTCATTTTTTTATCATCTAAATGAGGCTGTATTTTTTTTACAACCAACCTGAATCCAAAGATCGCTTCTTATCACCATTATGTTTAAAAGGTTATCCTGATGGGCCAACAAGTGAGAGAAATTAACTGCCCAGAAAACAATTTCCAGGAGCGAAGGAGAGTGGAATGTTTTGCTGAAATGGAATGAAAAAGCCATGCTGGGAAAATATGAACTTGCAAATTCAAACAGAACTCAATTTGCAAAAAGCAACATTGTAAATATGGCTGGGACAAAAATGGAACAACAGCTCCTGGGCTGGACTGGCTGCTCAAGCCCATTAAATTAACTCCAATAAAGTAACAAAAATTGTAGTTACATTTTTTTCTTCCCCTTCAGCACCTGTAAATAATAATGGCCAGATGGGACAAAATGACCCCAGGTGATATGAAAAAGTTTTAAGTACACAGGGAAATGATTGAGCGGATTAAAACTTCTAATTACTGGCATTGTATTTTTTTTTTCAGGTTAATTTACATACTATTACACATTATGCTGCATTTTACCACCAATTATTAAACACTCACATTAATCTTGTCTCTGAGGCCCCGTTTCCACTATCGCGAATCCTTATGCGTCTTGCGTATGCGGATTCGCATAGACAATATAAGTGAATGGGCCTGTTTCCACTTATGCGTCTGCGGGAGCGTTTTATTGTGCAGAGAAAATCTGCACGGAACACCCTGCAGAATTCGCCTGCGTGTGGAATGCAGGCGAATCGCACACAATGTATTTAATAGGGAAATCGCATGCGTTTTCCCCATGCGTTTTTTTGCCACGAATTCGCATGCGAATTCGCATAAGTACCAATGTAAATTCACACAGGCAGTGACATGGTTAAAATCGCATATACCCTCACCTATGCGAATTCGCATGCGAATTCGCGGCAAAAAACGCATGCAAAAACGCATCCGCATGCGATTTCATCAGCGGTGGAATCCAGGCGATTCCGCACCGCAATAGTGGAAACGAGCCCTTAGGCTTTGCAATCTCTGCCGGTCTTTAAAAATAAAGCCCATTTTTTTTTATTTTCTCAGTTTGCTTTATTTATTAATGTAGACTTTCCCCCTGGATATCTATGCTGTTTTATACGATTTTAGTTATTATGACTTTTGCATACAGCGCCATACAGTGTTAGGAAAGCATGCATGGTGTTTCTATGTGCAATTATGAGCATACAGGGATAGGAAAGCATGCATAGTGTTTTTATGTGCAATTATAAGCATACAGAGATAGGATTGTGCAATTATGGCAAATACAAAGATAGGACAGCATGCATGGTGTTTCTATGTGCAATAATGGCCAAACAGTGATAGTAAAGCATGCATGGTGTTTCTATGTGCAATTATGCCATACAGTAATAGGAAAGCATGCATTGTGTTTCTCTGTGCAATTATGGCCATACAGTGATAGTAAATCATGTGTGGCATTTCTATGTGCAATTATGGCGATACAGTGATAGGGAAGTCTGCATGGTGTTTCTATGTGAAGTGATTGCCATACAGAGATAAGAAAGCATCCATAGGGCCTGATTCACAAAGCGGTGCAAACTTTTTTTGCGGACTTTTGCGCGTGCAAAGTGCTGCGATTCGCGCAATCGCGGACTTTTGCGCTCGCAAAATCACGGCAAATTGCGCGCGCAAAAGTCCATGATCGCACTAAACGCGGCACTTTGCGTGCGCAAAAGTCCGCGAAAAAGTTTGCACCGCTTTGTGAATCAGGCCCATAGTGTTTCTATGTGCAATTATGGCCATACAGTGATAGGAAAGCATGCATGATATTTATTGTGATAAAATATTTGTGCAAATATGGCCATACAGGGAAAGGAAAGCATGCATGGTATTTCTATGTGCAATTATGGCCATACAGTGATAGGAAAGCATGCATGGTGTTTCTATGTGCAATTATGAGCATACAGGGATAGGAAAGCGTGCATAGTGTTTCTATGGCAATTATGGCCATACAGTGATAGGAAAGCATGCATAGTGTTTCTATGTGCAATGATGGCCATGCAGGGAAAATAAAGCATGCATGGTGTGTCCATGTGCAATTATGGCCATACAGTGATAGGAAAGCCTGCATGACATTTATACGTGCAATTATGGCCATACATTGATAGGAAAGCCTGCATGGCATTTATACGTGCAATTATGGCCATACATTGATAGGAAAGGAGTAGGGTAGGAGGATGGTGTCATTTCTCAGTGAAGAATGGCCAGCACACCAGACACCATGGGAATGTGATTGGATGGTACCCCTTGAACAGCGGTGAGCAATGTAAAGGCAGAGTGCTGTCTGCAGGGGTTAATTGGGGAAGTTCTGCAACTTAGGGATGGTGGTTATGTTAAGGGGCACAAGTGGTTTTTATTGTGTGCACACTTGCTTACTGTATGGACACTGTGTGAACTTGCCTTGATAAAGCGGTACAGCTTTGTGACCCTGAAACAACTGTCAGAATTCTTTACATGGAAGATGAATAAAGCAGATTAATCAGCTGTCCAGTGTGCTGGCCATTCTTGGGACTTTATTGATGTATGGACGGTGTCATCAATCCCTGGTTACGAACAACCAAACTGCAGAGGTGGGCCTAAATTCATATGGTTTTTCAGGGAAGGGTTGGTGGCACTGTAGGAAGTACAGGCTGGTGATTACCAAACATTGGGGCTTATTTCAATTTCCAGCCAAGCAACTGTATTTGTATATAGCAGTGAATTCAAGAGGTTGTTTTGGGAAAATCAAATAAGTGTTGGAATCATGTGAATAAATCGAGGGGGTGACACTTTCCAAACAAAATAGAACTACAGATGAAGAACAAAGTAATTGCACATGAAGTTTATTTTCATAGTGGTTAACTTCTTTTTTCATGATGTGTGTTTCTAGTTATTGCTTCCCATGGACACTTACAGACTGAAAAAAATATATATATATTTTGTGGAAAAAAATCAACAATGAAATTAAATTTTTGCTTATCTTTAGTCATTTAGTGCAGTAAATATATCATGTATAGAGCTGGCCTGAACCTCCAATTTTAGGTCCGTGAACCGAGTTCGCGAACCTCCGCAAACGTTCACGAACTTGCAAACTTTTGCGAACCGCAATAGACTTCAATGGGGAGGCGAACTTTGAAAACCAGAAATATTTTGTGCTGGCCACAAAAGTGATGGAAAAGATGTTTCAAGGAGTGTAACATCTGAGTTTTTGCATGGATGAGTGGGATAGACACCAAAAGTCCCGGGGAAAAGTCTGGATTTGATGCAAAGCAATGTTTTAAGGGCAGAAATCACATTGCATGCTAAATTGGAGGCCTACAGTGCTTTAAAACATCTTGCATGTGTATACATCAAGCAGGGAGTGTAATTAGAGTACTGCTTCACACTGACACACCAAACTCACTGTGTAACACAACGCAAACAGCTGTTTGTGTTGTGACAGCCGCGCTGGACTGGTGCGCACCATAGCAAGAGTGCAGGCGATAGTGGTTTTCAAGCCCATATGGTCGCCAGGCTGAGGTAGCTCAATGACAGAACAACAGTGATTGTCCAGCTGATCGAATTTGGTCTGTCCACAATGAAGCAGTGACCTTATTATCTTTGGTGTGCCACCCCCTGAGACACTCATATAGCCGGCGGCCTTAAAAATCCAAGAATCTGCCTGGAGTCCTGGTGAACCCTGTTGGTGGTGGCGGAGAAGGCAGTCAAGCGGCCTGCAGGCAGAGATGCTGTGTGAAGACCGACTTCGTTTTGGGGCAGGCAGTCACATGGCGTGCAGGCAGAGATGCTGTGTGTGGGGTCTGACTTAGTCGTCGGGCAGGCCTGCGCGTGCTTTGCAGACCAGGCATCTGTCGTCAGATGGACCCTTGACCCAACGCTGTGTGCCAGAGATGTCACCACTTGCCCTTCAACATCACGGTACAGTTTAGGTATCGCCTTTTTCGAGAAAAAATTGCGGCCTGGTATCTTCCATTGCGGTGTGTGGCTTTGCTTTTGTGTGCTGATTTTCCTCAGGTGATAATCCCATTGCAGTTTGTGCTTTGTAATCATGTGCCTTCGTAAGGTAGTTGTCCCTACGCGGGTCTTGGTCTTTTCACGGCTCAATTTTCGGTGGCAGAGAGTACAGATGGCATTGGTCTTATCTGAGGCAGACACATAAATAAATGTCCACACCGCTGAGCCCTGGGGTGATGGCACTTTGGTGGTGGTGGCCGACTGAGTGTTAAGAGGGGTGCCAGAATCAGAGCAGGAGGAGAAAGATATGTCACGCTTTCATGCGGAAGAGGAGAAAGATGAGGTGTTCTGTGTTAGTCAACTACGTCCTGACAATATTGGGGGTTGATGGCACGTGCCTTCTTCTGAACACTTTACTTTGGTTGAGGGCCGCAAGAAATCACGACAGCGGGACCTCAAACAGACCTGCCAGGTGGCCTGCGCTCACGTAGGTATAGGGAGGTAGGTGCACTGAACAGTGAACAGGTGCAGTGATTGGGATTACAAATGTGCAGCTGCCTGTCACACACACACGGACTGCAATGACAGGTGCAATGACTGGTGGTATTAACAATGCGTGCGCTCAAGTAGGTATAGCTCTCTCTGCAGCAGCTGTCCCTTCTCTAATTACTGCAGCCACACGAGTGAGTAAAAAGGCTGATGCTGCCTGCCTTTTATAAGGGGTGGCGTGGGTCTCCAGGAGGGAGTGTAGCCTGATTGGCTACAATGTGCCTGCTGACTGTGATGTAGAGGGTCAAAGTTGACCCTAATGATGCACTATGGGTGCAAATCGAATTCCGCAAAAGTTTGCGGTTCTCCGCGAATGCGAACCACGGAAGTTCACCGGGAACCGTTCACCGGCGAACAGTTCGGGCCATCTCTAATCATGTATCATGTACTGTATATTGTAGGATCTACGGTATATATTTGTTTCTTTAGTTTATTTCATTATTTATATACTGTTGACATAATATGTATTATTCACATCACAAAAAGTAGAGCACTGGGAGGAAATGTACATATCTATGCAATGAACAGTCAGTCTGCACACAATGCATATGATGAGACTAGAACCTAGTACCTATGGGTTTACTATGCATATTTTTCTATTTCACCAGCAGTGCCCCTCTACTTGTGTACATGTGTTTCCACCAGCACAACTTCTTTATTCCTCTTGGTGAAGCTACACAAATCTCGTATTAAAAGAACTAGAATAATCCACATAAGCATCTTGTGTAGTGTTGATTGAACACCCAGATATTTGGGCTCGGGTTGGCTTGGCCGAATATGGTCCGGATGTTTGGGATATTAGGCCAAACACCAAGCCTAATTGAAGTCAATGGGGACCCGAGCATGCCTGAAATAACTTGCAAAATGAGGGAAACTTCTGCAAAATGGGTTGGAAATAGTGGGGGTCATATTTACACATAGATCTTAGGCTCAGAATAAAAGCAGGGACTCATGTTTTCAGAGCAGTGCGCCAATTATACTTGACTGCCAATAAAACAAATAAAACTTCCCAAAAAAGGCATGTGTATGGGGAAAAACTGCACGCTTAACTGTTCCCAGCTGGCACTGAAAGTACTGGTTTTTTTTTAAACAATAAGCAACGGTAAAATTCAATAAACTGAGTTTTTTATGGGCACAACTGATCCCAGCTGGCACTGAAAGTACTGTTTTTTTTCAACTATAAGCAACAGTAGAATTCAATAAATCTGTGTTTTTTTATGGGCACAACTGTTCTCAGCTGGCACTGAAAGTATTTTTTTTTGTTTTTTTTTCAACAAAAAGCAAGAGTAAAATTCAATAAACTGTGTTTTTTTTTTATGGGCACAACTGTTCCCAGCTGGCACTGAAACTGGGACCAAATATGATGGGCACGGTGGCTAGAGGTGAGCGTAATGAGTTAATTACGACTTAGCGAAATTTCGCGTTATTAGTGTAAGTACATAATCGTAATGAAGAAGGATTTAGCGAAATTCCGCTTAAGCGTAATTTTCGCGTAGCTTTCGCATTACAGTGGGTATTGCGAAATTACGTTTGCCTTGCATGCAACCATTTGTAAGCGTAGTTACATAACGTAATTTCGCGATAGTTCATATTACTGTAAGCGTTAATTTTCGCGTAGTTTTCACGTTACGGTGGGTATCGCGAAATTAAGTTTGCCTTGCATGCAAACGTTTGTAAGCGTAGTTACGTAGCGTAATTTCGCGATAGTTCATATTACTCTCATTGATCACAGTGTAATTATTGCAAAAAAGCTTGCTCTATGCGTACAAACATTCTTGTCAATACACCCTTGAACTGTGCATGCTTAGTTTTTACATTATTCAACGCGAAAAAGCGTTCATATGCGAAAATTTGTTAGCGTTCGTCTGACTACCGCTGATTCGCTTCTGATTGGCTAATGCGAACAAAAACAACAGGAACTTTCCTGTGTCTAGTAATTATTATTATAAACCAAATTACTTTCATTTTCAAAATTAAAATGTATTTCTTTTTATAGCTAACAAGTAATTACGAAATTCACAAAATTACGAAGAAATGCGAAATTACGTTATGGTTTAACGTGAAATTACGGTGAAATTACGTTATGAACGAAACGCAAAATTACGCGTTGGAAATTACGCTTACGGTATTATCAATTACGATTTTAATGGCAATTACGCTACCATTATTAAATTTTGCATGCGTAATTATAGTAACGCGAAATTTCAAAAATTTCGGCTCAACCCTAACGGTGGCTGCTGGCACTGTGCCTGCTGACAGTGGTGAGGCAGGTGCACTGTGGCTGGCAACAAAAAAGATGGGCACTGTGGCTGCTGGTAGTGCCTGCTGGCAGTGGTGAGGCAGGTGCACTGTGGCTGGCCTGGCAACAAAAACAATGGGCACAGTGGCTGCTGGCAGTGGGCTGGCAATGTCTGCTGGCAGTGGTGAGGCAGGGGCACTGTGGCTGCTGCCAATGCCTGGCACTGGTGAGGCAGGGGCTCTGTGGCTGCTGCTGTCAGTGGGTGAGGCTGGGGCTCTGTGGCTGCTGCTGGCAGTGGTGGTGAGGCTGGGGCACTGTGGCTGCTGCTGGCAGTGGTGGTGAGGCTGGGGCACTATGGCTGGCCTGGCTAGCAGTGCTGGCACCTAACCACTAGCTCTGTCTCCTACCTACCCGAAGCTAAACCCCCATGCGAATGGCGGTAGGAAAGGTATTTATATACCCGAACCACGTGACCCGCTCGGTCAATCACAGCTATGGTCACAGCCAGCTAGGCTGTGTGACCATAGCTGTGGAAAAAGCATCGTCGCCGCTTATTGGCTGCCTGCAAAGGTGCCAATAAGCGAGGGGAGGAGACCGAACAGCGCGGCAGAGCACCATGTGATGCTCGGCTGTGCTTGACCCGAACCCGAACAGGCGAATGTTCGGTGAATAACGAACAGTGCCGATCACTGTTCGATCAACACTAATCTTGTGTTGTCCGGGTTTCATAATTTGGCTTCAGCCATCTTCTGCTTGTTGCTCAACTGTAGATTTGTCCTCTGATCTCGCTGGTTGGTCCCCTCATAAATCAAAACCGATAGCTCCTAAGGCAATCGATGGGGAAAAAAATGATGCCATACCATTAGATTTCATCAGACACAGTTTGAGCTATTACTTTCCTGTCTCATGGTAGGAAGAATCATGAAAATTAATGGTTTTTCTTTGACAAAACTGTGTATTTATAAGCGAAGACTACAAGTGTTGTATTCTATCCTGCAGACCATCAATTATTCTTCTTCTCTACCCTCTGTGTGGTTTACTGGACCAATCATTTTCAAGTAATTATACTAGCCAAAGATCCCAGCATAATAGCATTTTCTTTCCCCTCGTCTCATCGGCTTGTATTAGTAATGCTTTAGCAAATGGATTATTACACAAAATAATACTGTTCAATCCTTTCATAGCTTTCTCCCCCATGACAACATGAAATTAGCATATCAGTTGCTGAATGCTGACAGGATGCACTCATGAAGATGGGAGGACAGGTAAATTCTCAATGGCTTGTATCTGGAATTTATTATTGAAATTTTATTTTGGCAGAAATACCATATTGTTCTTTTCTTCAAATAATCAGGACAAACAAAATGTAATGTTTCAGTCTGGACACACTGGAAGCTGTACTGAATAACTTACTTTGGCCGCACTAAGGCCTTGTTCCCATTGCGTTCCGTTCGCGTGGCCTTCCGCATTGGGCATTTTTGACACTTTTTTTTAGATTTCTGTGTTTTGGACATTTTTGTTAAGCCCTTTTCTAAGTGCTTCTGCAGAGCGATTGCATATTTTACTTCCTAAAGTCAGTCAAGAAGTGAACTCTTTGATCCGGAAAAGAATAAATACAATGGCCTCAATTCACTAAGATTATCTCCTGTCTTTAATAACTTTTCTAGAGTTGTTACCATGGTGATAAGGCATGTAGTATTCAGGAAACATTTTACCTCAGGCAAACCTAAAGTTAACTCTTCTGTCTTTAAGTTAACTCTCCAATCCTTAAAATAACTCCAGAGTTAAAGACAGGCTGTTAACTAACTGCATGTGAAAATAACTACAGAGGAGGTAAATTAACTACAGAGGAGGTAACTTAACTACAGAGGGGGTAAATTAACTACAGAGGAGGTAACTTAAGGAATGAAGAGATAAGATAACTCTCTCACTGTGTGGAGGTAAGTTTTCTCTTGCCTTATTATCTCCAGCATGATCTTAGTGAATTGAGGCCATTGTACTTATTCTTAAAAATTCTCACACAATCGCTGCACAAAGCGATTTTGTGAGCGCTTTGCGTTTCCTATACCTTCCATCAAGGCGGAATCACCTCAAAAACAGCCCATGCACCGCTTTTCTGAGCGGATTGGAAACGAACCGTTCAGATGTAAAATTTCTCATAGAGAATCATTGCACAAGCGCTTTCAGGGAGATTTTGAAAATCGCCACTCGCCAGAGCTTACAAAATGTCAAAACGTCCCTAGTTTGAACGAGCCCTCAAAGCTGTGGTGTACATGACTGGATTATTCTGTATACAGGGCTGGGTGGCTGCAGCCCAAGGGTGTGGCTAGACATGGAACAGGGGTTATTGTGTATGGAATAGGCGGCTTCAAGTGGAAAAAGAAGGCTACCAATGGTGAGCAAAGCATGGAAGAAGGGCACTGCTGCCCAAAGGAGATTTACATGAAAGAGAGTAGGCTCTGCATATGGATGGTACATATGAAATGGGGTGATGCATATGTAATAAGTAATATGATGGAACAAGTAAGCTGGCCTAGAGGTAATCCCATATAACAATTTACCTGTCCCTGTGCCCTCCTGTATAGTGTACGCAGAATTTAGCATAATTTGCAAAATTACTATTATGGCTGTAATTGGAAATTCGGAATTTCACAATTTCCATAATTACAGTAATTTCCATAACAGAAACAATTTGTAATTTCGTGTTTAACGCAGAAATTCATCCGCTCTCGAAATTGTGCTCCAGTCCAGAGCTTCCTGATACATTTAAAGTGACAGCATGTGCACCAACCTTTGCATTGTCAGATATTGCAAGGCCCGAAACCAAGTGTCTCAGCATACATGACTGCTAAGTGCACCTTGACAAAGAGCACCTGTCTTAGAAGTGGCTGCAGGAAGAGCCTTCTGATACATTTAAAGCGACAGCATGTGCAGGGGCCTTGGCATTATCAGTAATTGCAATCAAATGAGTGATTTTCTTGAGTTTAGTAATTACTTACATTTGCATAAGTACTATTAGAAACAAAATGACGTCCATATTCATAATTAAAATAAGTTTGTTTCTATAGAAAACACAATATTTTGTGTTAACCGCGAATTTGCGGCGAAATGCAAAATTATGTGATGGAAATCATATTTACTGAATTCCTGATTATGGTTTGTATGGCAGTTATGAAACTACAAATTCGAGTTATAGCAGCAAAATTTGCATCCGTAATTATGAAAACACGAATTGATGCACATTTCGGCTCCACACTACTCCTGTGTCCCTGTGTCTGTGAGTTCTTGTGCCTGGTGAGCATGCACAGCACGTGAGCCAACTTCAGGCAGCAGTCGTGGATGGGTTTTAAGAGAAACTGAGGTAAGATGGATATGGGGGGTGTCATATGTATTTCCTTTTAAATACCAGTTGCCTGGTGGTCCTCTTGATATTTTTGGCTGCAACACGGTCTGAATCACACTCCTGAAACAAGCGGGGCGTGGGGGGGGGGGATGGGATTTGGTCAGACGACAGTCAGAGCACCTGATCTGCATGCTTGTTCTAGGGCAGTGGCTGAAAGTATTAGGGCCCATTCACACTTAAAAGCGCAGAACAGTAGCACTTAGCGATTGATTTTACCGATATTAGCACGATAAAACGTATACTCCCATGATTCAGAGCGATCGCGATCAGCGCATGTTCAAGCACTGTACCGTAATCGCTGGTAGAATCGCGGCAAAATGCTGCAGGTAACACGTTTTGTGATAGCCAAAATGCCTGCGATCGATGGCAATCACGGCAGTGAGATCACTGCCACTAGGGTGTTATTACACTAGCACTTTAAAAAGCGCTAGTGCTTCGGCGATTAGCGGGAATCACATGCTAATCATCCAATTGAGAACGGAGGCCGAAGATAAGCAGGACAGCCAGGCAATTTGCATTGATTAAACTGAAATAAATATGTCAGGCACTATATCCCTCTCAACTCAGGTTCCTTTAAACAAAGGGAACCCTTCCTGACCTTGTAGTCACTGCATTCATATCTGGCAGTCATTAATTCAGCAGGACTGGTCACAAACAAACAAACAAACTTTTCTGAGCCCCAGTAAATTATCTCAATCAGGTGAGAATCATGAATACTAAGCTTTGTGTAATGAATAGTGATTTATCAGCTGCGGTGGATAACAGTACCACCGCAGCTGCTTCTGGTTCCCTTCCTGCCAGTCTCCCTGTGCCTCGGGCGTCTAGCACGCCGAGGACAGGTGTGGGCAGCCAGCGCTTGTCGGCTGCGGTGGACGGTGGGTCCCCTGCGGGCATTGCTGGGTCTCTACCTGCCAGGTTTTCCGCGTCCCAAGCGTCTAGTACGCCAGGGACGCGTGTCTCTACTGTTCTCCAGGGCACATTAGCGCGTGCGCGCGTTCACCGTCAGGATCTTTATGCCAGGAGAAGGCACGTCAGCTGACCGGCTGGTCAGCTGACGTCAGAGGGCACGCTCGCCTCGCCTGATTGGCTGGGGCAGGTGGGCGTGCCTTGAGGGTCTCCACCGCTTCTTAAGCCTCTCGGTTTCAATGCAATTTGTCTGCTGTCGTGAATACTTCGTTTTAGCGCCCAGACCTTAGATAGTTCCGGTGTGCTTTGATCTGGGAGGAAACCAGGGATTTCACACAAGACTAGGAATTATTATTACTATTGTTAATTACTCTTTATTATCTGTGTATGACTCTGGCTAGCTCTGACCAATCTAACTGTTAGTGATTCTGTACTTTAGCCTATCTGATCCTGTTGCCAACTCAGCTTGTTAAACGTTCAGTCTCTGTCTCCTGATTTTGTACCTCTGCTCATCTGACCTTGCTGCCAACCCTGCCTGAAATACGTTCTGCCTCTGCATGTCGATTCTGTACCTAAATCTGTCTATCTGTTGCTGAACTGATCTGTCTGACCACTCTACTCTCACCAGGGAGCCCTTGTCTCTGGTGAGAGGTGCAGTACTGGGAGTGCCCACCAGCTCCTCTGGTGAGGTATTGTTAATACTGTCAGTACTTACTGTTGCACCAATCACTACACTCAGTGCATTAAAGTGTGAATAGCTCACCTTACCTCTTGGGGGCTATTTGTATCGTTAGCTTATCATCTGTATTGTATATCTGTATTATTGGTGATTCTGCAGATCACCATATAACCAGGTATATATCTGCATTATAGGTGATACTGCAGATCACCTGATAATCAGAACTCTGTTCTTGCTAGCACCAATCGTTACACTTTGGGGCTGTTTTGGTTCTGCAGGTACAGGGAAGCTTCAGCGTGTGCAAGGTACCATGAATTATCTTCAGTACCAGGAGATATTGGAAGAAAATGTGATGCAACCCGTCACAAACCTGAGGCTTGGGAGACGTTGGACCTTTCAACAGGACAATGATCCCAAACATACCTCCAAGTCCACTAGAGCATGGTTGCAGATTAAAGGCTGGAACATTGTGGAGTGGCCATCGCAGTCACCAGACTTAAATCCGATTGAGAACCTCTGGTGGGACTTAAAGAAAGCAGTTGCAGCGCGCAAGCCTAAGAATGTGACTGAACTGGAGGCATTTGCCCATGAAGAATGGGCTAAGATACTTGTGTCAAGCTATGCTTCACGATTAAAAGCTGTTATAACTGGAAAAGGATGTTGTACTAAGTACTAAGAATGAATGTCACTTCGGGTTGAATAAAACTGATAATGATGTGAGCACAGAAAATACATTTGTGGTTATTTCATAATAAATGTTATGTTATATTTGTCTGCCTTACAAGTGCCTCTTTGATTTAATTGTAAACAAGATGACTGAAATGATCAAAATCAATGTCAAACTGGCCAAAACACTCAATTTCAGTGGGGGTTGAATAATTTTGAACACAACTGTAGGTGCCTGGCTGCCTGCATCAGGGAGAAAGTGCGGTCATGTTCATTGATATAAAAGTTTAGGCTTGTATTTTCTTTTCAAAGAGACTCTGTAACAAAATGTTCATCCTTATTTCTTCTATCCTATAGGTTCCTATACCTGTTCTAATGTGCTCTGGCTTACTGCAGCCTTTCCTAGTTGCACAGTGGCTGTGTTATCTCTGTTATATAATCTAATCTTCTCTCCTCTGTCGGGTCTGTGGGGCTGAGGCAGTCAAGCTGGAATGTGCTGTGCTGCTTGTGATTGCATAGAAGCTATACACACCCTCTCCAGGCCCCCTGCACTCTCTGTATGACTCACACACTGAGCTCCTCTCAGCCTATCACTTGCTATGTCTTTTGTTTGTAAACACTGCATAAAAATGGCAATTACAAGCCAGGATTGTAGCAGGGAGTGGCAGAAACAGCACAGAGGGGCCCAGGAGAACATAATTAATAGAATGGTATGCTTTTTATTGTAAGAATTTTAGAGTACAGATTCTCTTTAAAGTACTTAACAGTAGCTTAGGTACTGCACACATACTTTAAAGCCACCAGTTAAGTACTCCATTATTATTAGTTTCCAAAACTGATTAGGGCAAAATTCAGGTACATCCCCCATAGTTCACAAAAGTGATGCAAACTGACAATTTGAGGTTTATATCACATATGTACTAAAGGATACAGAAGCGCCAGCAGGATAAAAGTAGTATCAATTTAAAACCAAATAAAATGTGGGCGGTTAAGGGTGGGTTCACTTACCCAACAATCAACACAACCACTTTGTATGGTATAGTTCACATTAAATTTAATTAGTACTCCAACAAAAAACAGTTTGCAACACAACTGTTTTTTGTTGCAAACTGTTTTTTGTTTTTTGTTGGAGTACTAATTACATTTTATGTGAACTATACCATACAAAGTGGTTGTGTTGATTGTTGGGTAGGTGAGCCCACCCTTACCGCCCACATTTTATTTGGTTTTAAATTGATACTACTTTTATCCTGCTGGCACCTCTGTATCCTTTAGCACGTGATTATCCACCTGGTGGATGGTGTGGACACCCTCTTTTTTTCCTTCTACAGAAAGCGACTTTTTAACCTGAGCGGGGATAGTTCTAATCTCCCTGAATGCAATTATAGTGGTTGCCTGGCTTCTGCAACCCAGATTTGTGAGTATAATTTACTTTACCTACAACTTACACCAATTGTCTACCAGTAATACACTTTTGGGGGCTCTCGATTGTCTCTTCCTCTCTCTGCATCACATATGTACTGTTCACCAAGCCCTCATCTCTACTTGCTTTTTCCAATACATAATTCCTAACACCCACCTATAGTTCCATCTCTCATTTATTCTCCAGCCCCTACCTACGCACTTTTACCTTATCTATATGGACAGCACAGTGGCGTAATGGATAGCACTCTCACCTTGCAGAACTTGGTACCTGGTTTGAATCTTATCCAGGGATCTGCATGGAGTTAACATGTTCTCCCTGTGTCTGTGTGGGTTTTCTCCTGACACTCTAGTTTCCGCCCACATCCCCAAAACATACAGATAAGTTATTGGCTTTCCCCTAAAATTGGTCCTAGACTATGATAGGTATTTGGTTATGGTAGGGATTAGATTGTGAGCCCCTCTGAGGGACATTTAGTGACAAGACTATGTATACTCTGTAAAGTGCTGCGCGGATGCTGGTGCTATATACTGTATTTTTTGGACTATAAGACTCACTTTTTCACCCCTTAAAAGTGGGGGAAAAGTCACTGCATCTTATAGTCCAAATGCAGGGAGTTCCTGACTTGTGAACGCCTGCCAATACGAAACCTTCAACCCACCGCAATGTTGGGGACTCTCTGTACTGTGCCATGCAGAGGAGGACACGGGGACAATGTAAGACACAGGAAGACACAAAGGGGCATAGAGGAGGATGCAAGGTGGACAGAAGCGGACACATGGGGACAGAGGAGGACAAAGGAAGACAAAGGGGCATGAGGTATATAAGCATAATACACAAGATGCCCCTTCCCCATGGATGCACCAGGTTTAGTATTTATGTATTTTCCCCTGGTTTTTGTCTACTAAGCCTAGGTGCAACTTATAGTCCAAAAAATGTGGTAAATGCTAAAAAATATAAATATTAATGTATTCACTCACCTTTCATGCCACCTCTGCAGACTCTAACCTACCCATCCAACCCAACAATCGGTACCCATTCCCTTCTTAAAGAGAACCCGAGGCGGCGTTCTAACAACTAAATCCCCATGCAGAGGTTGGCTCTGCCTATAGAGCCCAGCCTCTGTTGCTAATCAGATCCCCCCGAAATCCCCCCTGCGCTCTGCCAGACCCCATAAATTACAGCCGCGCTATGCGGCTGTGTTTACCTTCCTAACGTCAGTCTTGGCGCTCCCCCGCCTCCTGCAGAGCTCCGTCCCTGCCCGCGTCCCTTCCCTCCAATCAGCGGGCAAGGAAGGGACGCGGGCGGGACCAGAGCGATGCAGGAGGTGGGGGGAGCGCAGAGACTGATGTTAGGAAGGTAAACATAGCCGCTGCTGACATGCTGCATGTCGGCAGTGCGGCTGTAATTTATGGGGTCTGGCAGAGCACAGGGGGGATTTCGGGGGGATCTGATTAGCAACAGAGGCTGGGCTTTATAGGTAGAGCCAACCTCTGTATGGGGATTTAGTTGTTAGAACCCCGCCTCGGGTTCTCTTTAAAATTTTTGCATCCCGCATCTGTCTTACTACCTTACTATGTCCAACCGCTCCCTTTTCTTCCTTGCTCAGACCATCGTCATACTGCCACCCTGCTATGATCCCTCTCCTGTTCACTTTTCCATGTTCTCCTCCGCTCTGTTCACAGGTGTTACCTAGCTGCATTTTATGGCGCTTTATCTCTACTGAACTTTTCAGTTATCCACTAACCCACAACCATCAACCATGCTCCTTTCCCACCCTTCTATCATACAATCCCAACTATCTACCTGACCTACTCCCACCCTGCTAATTGAAAAATTACAGTGATTCATATGTTCTCAGTTAGAAAGAATAACAATTGAACCAGATGAATATAATATAACACAAAATAAACAGATTTATAACATTACTTGGGTAAGGTGGTTAATGGTGTTTTCGGATAGAACAGAAAAAAAACATCCCCTAGATTATGTTTGTCTGAATCTGGGCCATGGCCTGCAGTGTTAGATTTTGCCTGCAGCACCACCTTGTGGTTGAATCTGTCATAATGCAATGACCCAGCAGACACTCCGAAATGTTCTGTGAACACAATGGGAATCGAGACAGAAAGTATTTCAGTATGAATCAGAAATCCCCTTTATAGCAAACAGAAAACATGTTGTACATTTTATTAGACTATGCTATATTTAAGGTTCTATATATATGTATTCCTCTTTAATTTATTCATTCATTAAACCCTCTGCAGTTACTGCATTCAGCTCAATATTTTTGCACCATTGCATTTTTGGTTTTTAGATAATAATAAGAATGATATTTGCAAGGGCTTACAATACAAGCAGGATGGAATGTACCTTTCCTATAGATAGATACAGAACGCCTCATTTGCTCTGTTACAATGCTACACGCCTTTCCAGATTTTCCTTTGTAGAGAAAACTACAACAGGAAGCATAGATCTGTCTGGATGAGCTGTGCTTACTAATTTACAGCTTGAATGAACGCCAGCGCACTGACCTTACACCTGTTTTCAATTCACTCTTCTTGACATAGACAATAAAACATAAGACTCGCAGCTAACATCTCTTTTTAGCATTGCAGGCAATCCACTGCCTCCTAAAAATACTGCCTCTCTCAATGATGCACTGCTGGAAATAACGCTGGGCCACTTTTAAAATACAACTGCCAGGGGAGAAAGATTAAAGCTGCTACTGCTGATGTCTTCCGAACTCTAGTTTGCAGACTGTCATGTTGATCCTTTGCCGGACAGCATCTGAATTGCTCATCTGTAACAAAAATGCAGAATTAGGGACCATTTACACTTGCGATTCCAAAACGTGATTGCAGTTGCTATGAGAAATGTGATTTTGCTGTGATTGTACAGCAGTTTGATTAGGGATTCTTATTTGGTGAAATGAGATTTGCATTCGCAATGGCTCAAAAAATTCTCCAGGCAACTGGTTTGCAATTTCCGCTAATGGCAAGCATTGCAGTGTGAATAATCCCATAGGGATACATTGTACGCAACGCTTTGATGATCTCCGGTGATCAGCAAAGCATTGGAATGGGCCCTTAATGTTCTTACTTTACTTTGATATAACTATTTTGTATGAATAGACTAGTACAACAGGGTTTGAGGAGGCGCTCAATGTTGATATATTGTATATATTATTTCACCAAATCAATAAAAAAGAGGGGTCTTAGCTCCTTGGAAGGATCGACAGGAAAAGGATTTTTATTCAAGCACAATGATATGTTGACAACGCGTTTTGTGGGTCCGTGCCCGCTTCCTCAGGTCAATAACGCAGGCAGATACTTTCTTGTTGAACTATGTGGAGCGTGGCTGCCTCTGTCCTCTTGCAGTGTGTAGCACTAATTGTATATTGCCTAGCAACATGTTGTGTCGGAGTGCCACAAGGATCAATCCTATCCCCTCTGCTGTTTGCAATCTACATGTTGCCACTTGGTACACTTATCCAACGACATGGCCTGACGTACCACTGCTACGCCAATGACACACAGCTCTACCTGTCCTTCAAACCTGGCGGAACAGACCCTACTCCAAAAATAAACTCTTGCTTAGCTGAGCTACAGGCATGGATGAATGATAACTGGCTGAAACTGAATGCTGACAAAACTGAGGACCTCTTTGTCCAAAGCCAGTGCTCGCCATCAAAACAGCTCTATTCTAAAGCAACACCAATCAGGATTGGGAATTCAGACATAAACAGCTCCAACCTTGTGCGCAGCCTTGGCGTACTAATCGATGGGGATTTGAGTTTCAGAAACCAAATTTCATCTGTAGTTAAATCTTCCTACTTTCATCTGAAGAACATTGCAAAGATTAAACATCTGATTCCCCCAGAGGATCTTCCAACCCTAGTTCACGCCTTCATCACATCACGGCTGGACTACTGCAATGCCCATTATGCTGGCCTCCCCAAAAAGGACCTGCGTCGCCTGCAATTAGTGCAGAATACTGCTGCCAGATTGTTAACAAACCAGCCTCGCCACTGTCACATTACACCGATCCTTCGCTCACTGCACTGGCTAGCAGTAGAATGGAGAATACTCTTCAAGATTGGACTGCTGACATTCTAATCCCTGCACAATCTGGGCCCTGGATACATGAAGGACTTGCTGAAGCTGCACCACACCTCTCACAACCTCAGATCAGCAAGTTCTATAAACTTGGTCACTCCCAGAGTGCACCTCAAAAAATCTGGAGATAGAGTCCTCTGTCATGCTGCCCCTACTCTTTGGAACTCCCTGCCACACCCAGTAAAGACAGCACCATCCCTGGAGTTATTCAAATCCAGACTGAAAAGCCACCTGTTTAGCCTGGCATTTCCGGACTTATAAAATTCTTCCTCTGAACCACGATGATCTGAGCAATGCCATGCTTATGCGCTTTGAGTCCTACGGGAGAAAAGCGCTTTACACATGTTATTTGTTGTTGTTGTTGTTGTTGTTTAACCACTTTAGGTTCCTTGGTACGCATATCCACGCCAATTTAAACTACACGTGCGGATCAGGGGGGTAGATATGCGTACTGCTGTCTTACCGTCGCATTTACGATCCCCGCGCTGTTTACCATCGATCCACCGTCGCAGCCCCCTCCATCTGTGATCAGGGTGTGAGAATCTTTTGATTCTCAATCCTGATCACCGTTCCCATGTCTTCCAAGAGCTTGTTAACGTGGCATAAGCTCTGAGACCCGACACTTCCATGTTCGGCTGTGTTCTATTAATAGAAACACGGTCTCAGTAGCACCATCTTGTGGCCAAAAAGTAAAATACACCTATTTATGCCACTATACTGTTTTACATAGAAAGTTTATTATTATTTTTTTTTATTTTATTACTTTTACCCCTTCCAACCCTGCCCCACAGTTATAGAAATAAAACACTTGTTAAAAAAAATAAAAAAATTACATCATTTAATTTTTTTTACATAAATAGTTACCTTAGGGACTTTTCTAATACGGATGTCATGAGAGTATATCACTGTTAATTTTGCAAAAAAAGTTCTTGTACTAAGTGAAAAAGTATTAAAAATCTCTAAATGGAAAAATGCTCCTTTATTTCCAGTTAAAATATTATCAACATACATTGTACTAGGGACACAATTTAGACGTTGTAATAAACCAGACAAATGGGCAAATAAAATGTGTGGGTTTTATGTACCAAAGAACATTTTATTTTAAAACTATAATGGCTGAAAACCGAGAAATAATCATTTTTTTTCAACCCTTTCCAATGCATATAAAATAAAATAATTCATTGCAAAAACTACCACCCAAAGAAAGCATAATTTGTGGCGAAAAAAAGGAGGAGCACTGAAATGTAAAAGTTGTTTTGGTTTTTAAGGGAAAACACCTGTGATCCTGAAGTGGTTAAGTCTGGGAGCACACTTGTCTGTTTTTTTTGTGCATTTTCTGCACAGGGAAACTAAAAAGCAATGTTAATCAATTGGCTAGTGCACACTTAAATGCATTTTCCCCATGTAGGGAAAAATGACAGCAGTGCAGCACTGTGTGCATTTTCTCTATCAATTACATTAGCTTCTGTGAAAAAAAAAACTATGCATTCTCCCACATGCACAGAAAACTGACAGACAAGTGTGCTCCCAGCCTTAGGGCCTGTACACACTGAAAATCGCAAGTGCAACCGCAGTGCAATGCGATTGCATTATTTAATAAATTTTGTGCGTTTTGCGATTTGAGATGGTCTGAACGGTTAGACCATGAACCAATTCGCGTGAACATTAGTGGTTCGCGTTCGCGGTGAACCGCGAACTATATGCGACTTCGACCCACCCCCTATACTACATCAGGTTCAACTTTGACCCTCTACATCACAGTCAGCAGAAACAGGGCAGCCAATCAGGCTACACTCCCTCCTGGAGCCCCCCCACCCCTTATATAAGGCAGCTGCGTCAGCCATCATCTCACTCGGTGTGGCTGCAGTAATTAGAGAAGGGAGAGGAACCTGCTTTAGACATAGGGAAAGCTTAGTTAGGCTCTGGTTAGGTTTTTTAGCTTGCTCCTTGCTGATCCTTATTGCTAAAAAGCACCCCACAACAGCTCTTTTGAGAGCTAATGTTGTTCTGGTAATCTGTTTTTTTTTTTTTTTTTTTTGTGTGTCCCTCTGACACTTGCATATACAACCCTGTCAGTCAGTCGCAGCTGACCCTTGCTAATTCCTATACTGTGCAAGGCCCAGCACATTCAGTGACTACCTTTTCACTGCACATGTGTGACAGCTGCACATTTGTAATACCAGTCCAACCTTGCATACCTGTTCACAGTACCTGTGTGTGTGACAGGCAGCTGCACATTGTATTGATACCAGTCACTGCATACCTGTTCAGTGCACCTGCGTGACAGCACGGAGTGTTATATTATATAGCAGTCACTGCATACCTGTTCACGGTACCTGTGTGTGTGACAGCTGCACATTTGTAATACCAGTCACTGCATACCTGTTCACGGTACCTGTGTGTGTGACAGCTGCACATTTGTAATACCAGTCACTGCATACCTGTTCACGGTACCTGTGTGTGTGACAGCTGCACATTGTATTGATACCAGTCACTGCATACCTGTTCACTGCACCTGGGTGACTGCACATTGTATAAGTCAAGTCAGTGCATAATTTTCACTTCATCCCCCCCAATATGGGCAAAACAGGCAGAGCCAGAGGCAGGCCACCCGGCAGGTCTGTTCGAGGTTGTGCTGTCATGATTTTGTGTGGCCCTGGACCAAAGTACAGTGTTTAGAAGGCACGTGCCATCAACCCCCAAGATTGTCAGGACGTAGTTGACTATTTAACACAGCACACCTCATCTTCCTCAGCTTCTGCACGGAACCGTAACATATCTTCCCCACTCAACACTCAGTTGGCCTCCACCACTAAAGTGCCATCATCCCAGCGCTCAGCGGTGTGGAAATTTTTTGGGGTGTCTGCCTCAGATGAGAGCAATGCCATCTGTACTCTCTGCCACCAAAAACTGAGCCGTGGAAAGACCAAGACCCGCGTCTTCCGTACGAAGGCACATGAGGACAAAGCACAAACTGAAATGGGATGACCACCTGAGGAAAAGCAGCACACAAAATCAAAGCCACACACCGCATTGGAAGATACCAGGCCACAATTATTTCTCAAAAAGGTGATATCCAAACTTTCCTGTTTTGTTGAAAGGCAAGTGGTGTCATCTCTGGCACACAGCGTTGGGTCAAGGCAAGGGTCCATTTGACCACGTGGTCTGCAAAGCACGGTCAGGCCTGCCTGAAGACTAGGGATGGTCGCTGGATTCCGCATTATGTGCGCAGCATTCACCAGATAATAATTGTTATGTGCGCAGCATTCTCCCAAAAATAATCGTTGTGTGCGCAGCATTCACCAGAAAATAATCGTTATGTGCGCATCATTCACCAGAAAATAATCGCTATGTGCGCAGCATTCATCAGAAAATAATCGTTATGTGGTAGCATTCACCAGAAAATAATAGCAATGTGGGGAGCAGTCACCACAAAATAATCATTATATGTGCAGCATTCACCAAAAAATAATCGCTATGTGGGGAGCAGTCAACAGAAAATAATCGTTATGTGTGCAGCATTCACCCAAAAATAATCGCTATGTGGGGAGCAGTCACCAGAAAATAAACGCAATGTGGGGGCATTCACCAGAAAATAATCGCTATGTGGGAGCATTCACCAGAAAATATACGCTATGTGGGGAGCAGTCACCAGAAAATAAACGCTATGTGGGGAGCAGTCACCAGAAAATAAACGCTATGTGGGGAGCAGTCACCAGAAAATAAACGCTATGTGGGGGGCAGTCACCAGAAAATAAACGCTATGTGGGGAGCAGTCACCAGAAAAAAAACGCTATGTGGGGAGCAGTCACCAGAAAATAAATGCTATGTGGGGAGCAGTCACCAGAAAAAAAACCTGTACAAAAAAAAAAATCACTCACCTGGCCAGCCTCTGACGTGAGCTCCCCGACGTGCAGCCAGCCTCCCCCGTGCAGCTCCTCAGCGACGATCCTCTCCTGCAGCCAGTTTCTCCCGCGCTGACAGGCAGAGTGCAGGGCTACGGGAAGATGGCACCCGAAACCCTGTACTGGAGACACAAATAGTCTCCAGTGCAGGGCTTCGGCAGCCATCTTCTCGTAGCCCTGCTCTGCCTCCGGGAGCCAGTCCCCGCAGTACGCTGCGAGGATTTCAACACCTGGGGGGTCCAGGCCCCCGGGCCCCTCTCCGCCTCTTCAGGAGGCGGGCCCGGTTGCCACGTCGACCGTTGCGACCACGGGCCCTACGCCAGTGATTGTGTATTAATGGAAAGGGGGGCTTCATCCAACATTTTGCTAGGCAGGCCTACCTAAACCATTGTTAAGTTCATGTAAATTTGGCTCCACCCATGACCACACCCACATGGTGCATGGCCACACCCATTTCCAGATGGAGTGTCCAATAGTGCCCCGGGTCTCTTAGGAGCCTAGCAACACCCCTGTGATCAGATATTTAGCATTACAGCCAGGAAACCAGCATTCTCAAAAGCAGTTGACCATAACCTCCTTATCAGACATATGACATTATAAATTACAAGTAAACCTGCCACTTCCTTCAGAAACTTAAATATAGACTTGCATAATCAGAATATCTTTACTACATAATTCAGATGCACTTGTTAATTCAGTATTGGCAGTCAGTGCCCTGATATTTGTTGCAAAGGTATAAATTGCATGCTCATAGCCTGGGCAAAGCATCAGGTGGAATAGGTCTGGAGGAGGCTAGATCAGGAGAGACTGTGCTTGAATGGTATACTCAAGTGTATCCCTGTGCAGCACAGCACACGGAGACTCAGCTGCAGTGAGGGGGGCCTGACTTTTCCTTCCCTCTGCAACTGTCCCTTTCCATGTTTCCCTCTCTATTGCCGAAATACATGGCATCGGCAGGTTTTAGTGAAAACTCACCTTCCGGGCTCCATGCAAGGATGATGTGCCACCGGGCTGCTCTGTCTCCAGTGTCACACACTACTTCCGCTAATCGGGAAGTAATAAGTGGCGCTGGAGAGAGCAGCCCGGCAGCACCTCCTTGCATAGAGTTTTCACTAAGACTGCGTCCTGCTGCTGCTATGCATTTCTGCAATGGAGGGGGGGGGGGCAAGGAGAGTGACACTTGGAGAGGGTGGGAGGAGTCAGGCCCCCCTCCTCATGGCTGAGTCCCAGTCAGGGCCGGTTTAAGCAACAATGGGGCCCCAGGGCGAAATAAACCTGGGGGGCCCCCCAACATATACCCCGGAACAAAAATCGGCATTAGGGGACCTTTTTTGCAGCTGGTATAGTCAGGGTGTGAAGTCCCAATCGGTCGGAGCTCCACATTCTGGCTATCCCATCCTGCATGGGGGACAAGGGGTTAAAAAGTTTCAGGAGGGGGGACCCCACATAATTAAAAAAAAAAAAAATTCCCACACTCTAAACATAAAATTTTTTTGGGAAAATAGGAAAAGATGCCAGGGATCTTCATACAGCCATATTGCGGCTGTATAGCGATCCCTGGCCAAAGCGCTGCGGCTGCATATAGACCCCCTGGAAACCCCGTCAGGAAAATTATTGCGCTTTCGTTTGATGCATGTAAAATTACACTACCGTTAGGTTTGCTACTAAAAGTGATATTTACCGCATTTAAAGGTATACTTTTTTCCTTCAAAACTAAAATCGATTTTCTCAAAAACTATAAGGTCTTTTTGAAAAATAGTTTTTTCCTCTTATTCCTAATGATCTCCTTAACATATCCTGCAAATTTAGGGTTTCTAGCATGTAAGGTGGATTTGCTATTAAAGTCGTCAGGTTTTTAAATGTGTATTTTTTTTCCTTTGAAACTTTAAAATCGATTTTCTCAAAAACTATAAGGCTGATTTGATTTTTTTTCCTCTTGTAGCCACTGGGGGCCCCTACAGGCTCTGGGGCCCTGGGGCAGCTGCCTCCTTTGCCTCTATGGTAGCGCCGGCCCTGGTCCCAGTGTGCCACTGCTCCCCCCTCCTTTACTGTAAACCCAACCCAGAGCCTGCGGGGTGGGGGGCAGCTATAACTGGCTAACCTATGCTGAGGCAGCTATAGTTGACTAGCCTATGCTGGGGAACTGAGAGATGGCTAGCCTAAACTGGGGCACCTATAGCTAGCTAACCTACCCTGAGGCATCAATTTCTGACTAACCTATACTGGGACACCTATTGCTGGCAAACCTATACTGGGGCAAAGCAGGTTATTTTGGCACGCAGCCAAAGCTAGGCGCCATCATAGCAGCAGTGCTAAACTGCGCCCCATGTAGTGGTAACCTCCGAGTTGTGACAACTCGGATGGGGAATAGTATTTAACGCCGCCTCAGAGTTCAGCTGCAGTAGGGAGAGCTGTCATTCAGCTCTCCCTGTGCCGAATTGAACGGCGCCAAAATCATATGTACGCATACTGGGTAACCAATAGCTGGCTAACCTAATTTATCAGATCACATTAGATACATATATACACTGGAGCTACCAATTATGCGCATTCATTATTTTTTATTGTTATAATTGTTGTACTCATATCTATATGTAATATTACTGGTAAAGCTTGTTTTTTTTTTTCTTTTTACTTTAATGTCTTTGAGTTTGAGAAGTGACTTAAGCTTTAATTTTTTTGAGTGCTGCTGAAAAAGTTGACCTGCGGAAAAGGTGAAGAGAGAATGATGAAATCATACACATACCAATAAAAAGCAGGATCTCCTTTTGATTAACCTCTATTGGAGTGTCTCATAAATTTTCAGCAACAAGCTTACTCAGTCTGCAGCTGACCTCTGTGCACAGAGATGTACTATAAATCACTGCCACACGGCTAATCAATACCACCGTGTCACATATATATCAACTTCAAAGTAGGCACCTAATGGCAAATCACTTCCCCATTTCCGTAGTTTTTCACAAAACAGAATCCATAAATGCAGAGCTTTTAACAGCCACAAAGATTTAAGATTGTTACAAAGACATTTTACAAGTTGCACAAGGCTTCTAGCAGGAAAGGATTATGGGCTGATATGTAATGGTTCAGAAGCCTTGGGTGGCCAATGGATTATCACTGAGATTACGTCTCATTAACATTTCATGTAAGAAGAGGCAGCAGGGGAGGTGAGAGGGGGGAGGTTAATCTCACCTGCGGAGACCATAATCTTCAGGTAAAACCTAGAGCAGGAACAAAACAGGCTGACGTCAATAATTTACAGTTTATTTATATGCCATTTAAAATTCTAAACTCATTAGCCAAACCCACGCAAATTCTAAACATTTTGTGCAAAAGTTTAGCAGGTGAAGACTTAATGATATTTAGGGCTTGATTCACAAAGCGGTGCTAACCTACTTAGC